>NC_034426.1:8519994-8557494 GCF_002078875.1 Numida meleagris
GGATGGGATGGGATGGGATGGGATAGGAGAGGTTGGGAGAGGTTGGGATGGGATGGGAGTGTTTGTGATGAGATGGGATGGAGCATGGCACCACTCAGCCCTGGGGCTGCCCTGCCAGTATCTGTCACATCATCAGCGTTGTTCATCTCCAGATCCCCTTAAAGGTATTGGCTCACCCACTGCACCTCCCAGGGACGCGTGCCTTGGGAAGGAGCAGATGCTCACAGAGCAGCGTTTGCTTGGAATTTGTGTGCAAGTCTGTAAACTGGTTGGGAAGTCTGCAAGGGTGGGGGCGAGCAGGAGGTTTTGGCATGGACGTGGCCATCAGCTGGGGTGAGCTCTGCGAGAGGGGCTCCCAGTAAGGGGCTTCAGTCACTGAGGGACGCGATGTCGTGATGATAAAAACCAGTCGGGGGTTCAGGCTGAGTTCGGTTCCGGCAGAAAGAAGCAAGAAGCACGTTGTTTTGGTGGCACAAAAGTAAAATTTCCATTTGTTAATTTGAAAATGAAAATCTTTTAATTTTCCGTTTTGAATTTTTTTTTTTTTCTTGACTGAGATTATCAAAGCCATTTCCTCCTTTGGTGTTAGAGATTTTTGAAATGAAGTAGGAAGTCTCGTTTGGGGTCAGATAGAGGGACATCACTTTCCTTTTGCAAAACCAAACACCTGCCATGCCCAGGGAACCATCCCCTGCACCCACTGGGGCTGCAGAACCAGACTGTTCTCCTGATGTGCTGATGTGGAAGCACAGGAGTAAGGAGGCACGTCCTTGGGTGCTCCCCATGCACCATACCCGCCACGTGTCCCCATGGTGGGACGTGCTGGTGGCTTCTCCTTGTCCCTGCCCCACTCCCGATGGCAGCAGTGCAGCCAGGCCACCAGTGCTGGGTTACCCGTGTGCCCCGGGAACCTCCCCGCCAAGAGAGCTGAGTGCCGCTCAGCCAGGGCCATCCGTTAGGCTGGAGACCACAGGAACTGCTGGTAATTAACAGGCATATTAATCCCGTAGAACACGATAGCCTTATTATAGTCACATTTTTCAATTTCATCAGAATAATATCGTATTATATTAATATTTATTTCTTGCTAATGGGCTGTGAAATGAGCTGGGTGAGGTGTGTGGTGGCATGCGGTGCAGGAGGGTGGAGCAGGGGGTGCGTGGCACGGCCGCTGCCTCCCGGTAACTCCTTGTGCCCTCCCCTCGCTCACCCAAGGGTGTCAGGAGCATCACGCTCCCTGGGAGATGGCAGTGCTGCCAGCAGCAGCCCGTCCTGGCACGAGTAGTGGCACTGAGGCCCATGTCCCTGCCCACGGGCAGCTGGTAGGCATGGGGGGCACAGCTCGGGAGGAAGCAAGGACCCTCTAGGTGGGACGTGCTCGTGTATGGCTGTCATCAAGGTGGAGATTTACTTCAAAGAGAGGAAAAAAGATCTTGCTTATACTTCATGCTCACATTTATTACTCCGGAAAATAAGGTTGGTGTGAGAGCGAGGAATAAATCCCTTCTAAAAATACACTGGGTGAATGCATTAATTTTCCATGGCACATGGACGAGGGCAGGAGAATGAATTTAAACGTGATTCATTCTCCAAAACGGATCTTAAGCCTTTTAATTGTTGAGTGTTGGCGCAAAAACATATTATTTATGAAGCCGTGGCTTGGTTCTACATGGCCTCTGCGCCTTTTTTCTTCTTTTAAAGCAAATCTCATTTATTTTTTCCTAAAAGGTGCTCCCGGATCTAATATGAGCATGATGAATATTTAATTTCCAGCACGGGGTTAGCGCGCTGCTGGCGCGGTGCGGGGCTGCTCCCATAGGTCGCTGCCTTCGGGCTTTGCTGGGTCCCCCTCTGCCCACGCTGGGTTCTGTATCGATGAAGCCTGTGGTTATCTTTGCTTTCTGAAGGCTGTGGGCCCTGTTTCCATGTCGCTGTGCTGCAGTGGGACTGAGCAGGGCCCTCTCGCTGTGAGCTCATCGTTGAGTGGGTGCTTGGGAGCTGGATGGTAATTGCTTCCCAGGTGGGTTTTACTGGTGACGCCGGGCTCGTTGCTCACTGCCCATCTCAGGCTGCTCCCTTCCTGGGGCATCTGTTCCTGCAAAACTCACATGGGTCACAGCGTGCAAAGTAAGCGCAGGCGGCACCAGGGAGACCTCGCTGTCATAGAACTTTATGGCTTTCTTAAAAGTAATATGATAATACAATAAAAACGTTTTGCAGGAGAAGAAAACTCCTGGTTTTCAGCTTAATCATTAGTAAAAAATTATTTCCTGTGATGTTAAAGATCTAATTGGTCCGATCAAAAGGCAGATTAATTTAGGCTCATTTGGAGAATCTGCATACGCCCTAGCTCGTGTGTGGAGGCTGCATGGGGGAGGTGAACCCGAGGCCATCAGGGCTTGTGTGGGACAGGGAGCACTTTCTGTATTGCAGCCTGACTCTGCAAGCCACCAAAATCTGTTCCTTCTCTCCTCCGTGAAATCGCAGCCGGCGCAGCGCCTGGTGGGCTGGGAGGTGAAATTTGGGGTTAGTTCAAATGGAGTGAAGCCCTGAGGCGTTAGAGCAGCCTCCCCTGTCCCCAGCCCCTCCGCTGTGGTGCGTGTGGGCCTGGCTCCCAGCAGTCCCCCGGGGAGGCAGAAGCACGTGCTGCCCAGCGATGTGGCTCTCCGCAGCTTGCAGACCTCCAAGCAAGGTTTTATTCAAAAAGCATCGAGCGATTTGCACCAACAGGTCCCCACAAAACACCAACCTGCATCCATGCCTCATTAGTCCCAATTTCCTATGACAGAGCAGATCTAAATGGTTTGACCCCCAAATATACTGCAAAAGCACTTCTCAAAGTCGCTGTGGGCGTGCTGGGTGACCCGGAGCCGGGCACGGAATCGCCGCTGGGATCCACCCTGCACGCGTGGGGCTGAGGATCACCCACCCTCTGCCCGCAGCCTGGCCCCAGCTCATGTCTTTCCCTCGCCGGGCATCCCTGCGCTGAGCCCGAGCAGCCCCACATGCCTCACCTTTTCCCCCCAGCCTGATAAATGCTCCTTCTGCAGTTAATGTAACCTCCCCAAACGTCCTTCATTTGTCAAAGATTGCAGCCTTTTACGGCGGGTCATTATTTCACCGGGAATTTGAACAGAAATATTTCCAGTCCACACCAAGCAATCTATTTCGCTTCCCCACCCACCACATTAGCCTCTGAATACTCTCATTATACCATTACTAATTAGAAATTCTCTCAAATTGGCGGCTGCATTAAAAAAAAAGACAGTGTGCTGAGCATATGGTATAATATCCTATTAATGAACACTCTAAATTCAAACTCAGGTCAGCTGCTCATTTCTTGCTCATGACACCCAGGCAAGGGGGGGAAAAGCAAATTTTTTTTAATGCTTTTTTTTTTTTTCCAGAATTGCAGAATATTGAATGCCAGGGATACAGTGGTGCCTTAGGACAATATTTCATTTGATTTACCCAATTTTTTGGTGGAGTTGTAAAAATATATATATAGATACGTAGGTATGAGTGCTTATGTATGTTATAGACTCATGCATTTACGAGCCAGCAGCACAAGCCAGCGACTTGCAGGTCTGCGTGTTGCAGCGTTGCGTCTTGCAAAGCAGATCGAGCATGCACCGTGCAGCTGCATGCCAGGAGCTGAGCCTGCCTTGCTGCCAGATCAACAGTGTCCAGTGCCAACGAGGGGTAGCAGGAGGAGCTGCAGAGTGCATGCTTTTTTTTTTTCTTTCTTATTTTCTTTTGTTATTATTTTTTAAGTGTGCGACTCTCCGGCTGTGGTGGTGTCAATGCTACAAACCCGCCAGGGTTTCTGGAGAGGCACAAAGGTTGCTGCATTCCCCGGGATCGTTGGGTTTTTCAGCACAGCAAAATTTGCAATACAGTAAAACAGCAAGTTCTTGTGCCTTCCCTTTCTCTGGGCAGATGAGCCGTCAGGGCTTTAGGTCCCATCAGTCTTGTTGTCACCGAGGTTTATAAAACTACCAAATGATATTATGTCAGCTGATTCTTTAATGGGATAATCATTAGCCAAGACCTGAGTAAGGTTTTTTTGCCATCACTAATTTCACCTCAAGGTGAACGCGAGGCAGAACCCTCCCGCGCTGTTTGCTGCGCTCGCTGTGTGCTGTGCCATTGCACCAGCTCCTGCTTTGCAACTCAGGACGCGTCGCGTGGCCCCGTGCTTGGCACGGATGCACATGTCACAGTAGGGAGGCCAGGACCACTGCCCCTCAACCTGCTGACCCAGACCCCAGAGCCCATGCCCTGTCCTGGCCACACGGTTCCGTGCAAGCTGTCCTGCTGTCCCTGTGTTGGCCGCTGTGGATGCGCTCTGCGCTTTGACCTTTTGGGCAACATGGAAGAAGTTTTGGCTTTTCTACAAAGTCTGACTCTTCTACTGAAAACAAGTATTTTGTCCCATCAGAAATCCAATTTTCTGTCAAAACAGTTTTCATTAAATATTTCCACGCGGCCTCGGGTTAGTATTGATTTAAACTCTTACAAGGGAGAGAAGAATGAGGCTTTGTCTCCACTAAGATCACGTTCACTCGCCAATTAAAACTACAGTAGAAGTGAGTAACTGCTGCCACCTCAAATGGGACTGCGTGGAGGGTAGTTACACGCATTGGCTCGTGCAGCCTGGTCCTGTCCGATGGGGTCAGGACGTGGGACAGGCAGCGAGAACCTCACAGCTGTGCACCAGAATCCCTGTGGTTGGCACTGAGCTTTTACCCTCCATACTCCTAATGGCACGCCACCAAGGAGCTCACACAGCCCAAAAGATGCACAGCTTGCAGCACTTTGGAGCAGAAAGTGTGGGTCTGGTGCCCTTCCCCCCGCAGCCCCCAGCCTCCCCGTGCTCCCCGGCCCCGCCATCCTGGGGCTCTGAGGTGAGCGCTGCGCTGCCCGCAAAGAACTGAGGTTTTATTTCATCTGCGCTGGGGTCATTCCTGACTTAATTATGTAAAAATTAATGCGAACGTCTTTCGTGGTACGTATAGGCCATCCATGGAAATTGAATGGGGCGAAATGCTGGTTAAGCTAATCACCCGCAAGTCATTACGATGGCTAAGCAGAGGGATGCTGTAATCTGCTGGGACTTCTCGGAGACCTGATGGAAGACCAAGTGAAAGACCTGTGGGTTTAATCAGAGCGGACCCACGACGTGGGAGGAGGTGATTTTTCCTCTTCACCGGGGCTCAGAGCCGCTTCCTCCCACGATGTGAAGCCATCACACACCCAGCAGTGCTCCCGAGGCCCCACGGCTGTGCTGGAGCTCTGCGCTGAGTCCCAGGGCAGCGCTGAGCCCTGGCCCCTGCTCTGTGGGGAGCCCGGCCGTGGTCTTCCTACCCCTGCAGCCATTCACCTTCCTTACTCCGGGTGCCGGATTTATGACAATTTTTATACTTTTTTAAGGCATACAAACTTCAAATCAATATTGATAAGTGTGAACAGCTTGCAGAGCGTTTTCCCATCTGTTCCCTAATAGTAAAAATGACCAGCGGTGTCGGTGCCTGCGGTGCCAGGCCGGGGCTGCTTCTCAGGCTCTGCCGGGAGGCGGCTGATGTCCATAGCAAATCGAGATGCTTGTTGTAATGTTTGCAAAAATGTAATTTGATTTGCCTTTGTCAACAAAATCTGCAGAAACATCCCCTGCCTGAATAAATATCCCTGCAGGGTAGCACATGCTTTGTAAATAATTTTCATTGTAACCCCTTCTTCCTAGCAGGGTGGAGAGTTGAGAACATTCATCAAGTCTCGCATTAAGAAAATAATTTTCTTGTACCTAATTTGTGCAATAAATAAGGCCCACAATTTCTTGCTTCTGCAGCAAGGAAATGCAAAGAGCTGAGAGCAGTGCTTCTGACGCAGGCGCTGCTCTTGCTGCCATTCCAACCTTGGGTGCCCCCGCAGTGGCTCTCATAGGGACATTGACTGCTCTGTGCCCCTGGAGTCACCTCCAGTGCACTCCTGTCCCTGAGCTCGGCTTCCAGAAGCACAGAGCAGGCACATGAGGAGCCCATAAAGCAGGGCTCCATGGCCAGGAGGGAAACAGGGGGGGCACAGGAGAGTTTTAGCATCTGATTAGCTGCACCGTGGGTCACCACTCCTCTGTTCCTACCTACCGGCCCCTTGTCTCGCTGGAGAGCTGGAGCACGGGTGTGTCGGGCTGGAAGGACACCAGGATGGGAGGATTGCTTTGTTTTTTTCTGAATAGCAATGTAAATCTGTTATTTATATATGTTTTATGGGTGGCATGTTCCTATCCCCGGGCATTTTGCATTGGAATTCAACTCATTGCAAGCCTATTACATGTTCACTAACTATAAACCATCTGATTTATATTCATTAACCAGTGGTAGACAGCAGCAGTGGCATAACTTGAGCACTGGACATGCCTCAGTCGACGGGTGAACTAAATTTCAGTTAATTAAGGTGCTGTAATTGTTGTCCAGTACAAGTGTCTTCAGGGCATTCACTTTGTAAATAATTTTTCACCCCAACCTTTCCTGCATACTTGGTTGTTCTCTGCAACTTCGTTCAAGCCATAAATTATTAGGAAATCAGCTCTCCTGCGCTTCTGGTGAATGAAGGCCGCTTTTTGGCTCCTTGCTCCAGGCGGCGATGGTGTTAATGATTGGCAAAGCATCCCAAAACTGCCCAGGAGCACCTCGTCTCTGAGGGATGCTTGCTGCAGGAGCTCAGCTGCGTGGGCAGTGCCAGCCCAGCGCCGGCTGCTGTCAGCTCGTGCCCAGCGGTGGCAGCAGCAGCTCGGGGCTGAGCTCCACGGGCAGCACCAGGCACAGCTGGAAGGACTCACAGCCGTCCTCGTGCCCTCCCACTGCCACTCTGGGCCCAGGTCTGGTGGTGAGCGCGGTGCTGGGACGCGGGCTGGGGCGGTGGGAGCTGTGTGCGGGGCCCAGCGCAGGCGCTGGGTAACGAGGAGTTGGCGTGTCATCAGTGCAAGCAAAACAAAAATCCCTGCTGCTCTTGAATCTGTGCGCACCAACTGCGGGGTAGTAATTAGGAGGGAAACTGGATGTGGAATTGAAACTGTAATTACGAGGAGCAGCTAGATGCTGCAGTAATGCAGCACTTGGCATTCCCCCTCTGCCTTGCTTTTTATCCTCCCTTTGGATCAACTGCTGCCTTGTTTTGCTTTCCGAAAAGTTCAGATTGGGAGGGGCTTATAGTGTGGGGCCACTTTGGATCAGACTGCGGCTGCTGCCGGGCTCACCCGTGAGCAGGGCTGGCTTCTCAACGTGTGCTGCAGGAGCGGAGCAAAAGCCAAGGCTCCCCTGTGTGGTTCCACAGCGGTAACTCAGCGCTCAGCTGTGTCTGCTGCCGCCGTTCTGTGGTCCCTCGGTGGCACCGGCTGTGCCTGGCAGCGTGCACACAGCAGCCCAGCGCTGCTCTGACAGCGCCTCGCAGACCTGCTTGGCTGCGAACCTGCCACTCTCTGGTCGTTCGTGCTCGGTTATTAATATAAAGATTCAACTTCGCGTTCGCTGGAGTAAACCTTGCATGATGCTTCTGACAGTAATTCAGTTGTAGCCTCAATCTGATGCTGGATCTCCAGGCCATGGCTATCCCGCTAGCCTTTTCCAATTTTTCACTACACCAGTCATGAATAAATCACCAAAACACATCAGATTGCTGAAAATGGAAATACCAGAGATAGGCACCAGTTCAGTAGTCAAAGAGCATCACCTTCCTGCAGCAAGCAGGCACGCTCCCTGCTCCCTTGTCTGCTCGTCGCGTCCCGTCCCATCACCTGGCAGCCCCCAGATGTCTGCAGGCAGCCAGTGTGCACCCTGTGCATCTCTGCTTTTAAATGCAGATCCCTGTGTGTGCCTTCTGCCTGGGGAGAGGCGGTTTCTATTCACTGGCCGTGTTGCCAGACGAGCCATCAGTAGTACCCAGCTGCTCTGAGAGCAGGGTTTGCCCTTTCATGCATGCCAGAGACAAGCGCTGTTCATTTTCAGCACTTGATAGCAGAAAGAGCAACAAAATATTAGGTTTTTCGGGTCTTTTCCCCTGCCCCCAGAAAAATATGTTTTTCAGAAGCCTGCAGGCTCCGATTGCACAGGCAGAATGATGCAGGCAGTTCATCCTGCTGCGGTGTCTGAACCCGGCACCTGCTTCAGAGCACTCCATGCAGCACAAAGGGCTGGGAGTGCCCCGTGGTCCCCCCGACACGTGGTCCCGTGCTCGTGGACCTTTGGCTCATGCCGAATGCGGTGGCCCAAGGACACAGCCCTGGGCGCCCAGCTCCAGGCACCACACATGCACCAAGATGCAAATCCTCGGCATTGTTATCTACCTGATGCTCCCTCACTGCTGATTTGATTAACCTCTGACCTCCCCCTTTGCACCAACAGAGCTCAGTCTGAAGGACTGAATGGTGCCTTTTGAAGCTTGACCCAAAGGGTGAAATCTTGGTTATGTCCCAATCAATGGGAGCCTTGCTTGGATAAAGCTGTGTCTTCTTGCCCTGATCTGCCCGTTACGGATGTTCTTGCGTTGGAGCCTCTCCCGTGTGCTCCGCGGGCGTTGTTCTGTGAGAGCTGTGGACAAAAGGGACAGTGAACCTGTATTCCTGGAATCACCTGAGGTCAGAAAATCAGCTACAACTTGAAGAAAAGAAAAGCCCGAATCGCCACTCATCAAATAAATCAATTTCTTCAGAGTTAGCCTCTCTTAATTTTGATGTCGCTTCTCTTTCTTTAAGTTTGGTCCGTTTTGCAGTTTGATTTTTTATCCGTGTTGTTATGTTAAACCCCCTGCTAATAAAATGTCGAATTAAAAAAAAAAAATTAGTATCCCCGGTATTGCAGAAAACCAATAAAATAAACCCTTACAAGAGAAGCAAAAGAAAATTTCCATCATTCTCTCCTTAACCGAAATCAAAATTAGAGTGTTATTAGAAATTTCATTAGGACGGAGCAGATTGGTAATGAAATTACATTCCCGCTTTCTACAAACCCAATGTATTAAGTAGGTTTGATCAATGATGTTCACACAATTAATTTTGTCTGATTGCTGGGGATTACTTTATCGACAGTCACATTTCACACTTGCGGGTTTTTTTGTTTCCACAGTAAATTCCCGACGATGTCAGATCACATGATGGCAAAGCCGGATTGAAGCCCGGGCTCTCAAAGCGACTTCCAGTGGACCATGACGGGGATGAAGGTAGGGATGTCACCGCCACTAATTGCGTTGGGTATGGCCGTGCTCATGGACAACCAGCACGGGGAGCCAGGGCTGGCTCGGGAGCTCCAGCAGCGCTCGTGCATCGCATCAGTGCTCTGTTGTGCTCTCTTGGTGTTGGTGGGGCACCAGGATGACCCGGGTCTCTGAGCTGTGCCGCCATGGGCAGCACGGGAGCCCAGCAGAACCCGGTTTGTTGGGTGCAGAGCTGCTGGGAGGGCTGCGGGATGCTCGCCGCCTGGGACAGCCGCGTCGTTGTGGGCAGATTTATTAAGCTCAGTCTCGGCAGCGGTGTCACCGCAGCTGGCGGCACATCTGGAGCAGGAAGAAGGGGAGGGCAGCGGCTCCGTAAATCACGGGTTGATTTGGGTGAGCTCTGCTGCTGGCTCGTTAGGGTCTGCGTGTATTGGGGTGGTTCTGTGCAGCAGCGAGATGGGGTTCTGGGGTGCTCGTGCACCCCTCTGTTATCATTTGGTGCATCACAAGGTATTGAGTGACTGTGCTATGACAATGCGAAGTGGCATCGTGGTGGCAGGGGGAAATCCATTGGGCGCTGTCGGTCTCCATTTGCTGTTGTCGAGATTTCCAAAGCTGCTTAAGGAATTTTAACACCAAACCCTGTTAGATCCAGGAGAATGGGATCTCCTCCAGAAATCTCTGCCATCCCCTCTTCATTCTTTGTCAAGCTCTTGCTCCAAGCTGTGTCCTGATGGGTGTCCTGCACAGGGCATGAGATGTGGTCGGAGCAGAAGGGGCATTGCCCCCTGTTCCTGCCTGCTGAGCAGAAAGACGTGCAGCTTCCTTCTTTCTCTACACCACAACACAGCATCTGTTTGAATGGACAACCAATAAATGGGTGGACGAGTCCACTGCATCTGTTTTCAGGTGCGTTCTGGGTGTGCAGTGTGTTTGGTGTCTGCATTGCTGGGGCCGCCCAACTTGTATAATTCCTGTGAGATTTGAAATGTGAAGGTATGAGAGAGATTTTATCTCTGGGGGGTAAAAAGTTCCCATCATAACATTCAGATTCATTTTAGAAGTCATTTTTAAACCTTAAGTTAAGAAAAATACCTAGAATTAAGTGCTTAAAGAGGCTACAAAACCTGTCTAATAATATTAGGGCTTGAAATTAGCTTTTTTCCCCCCTTTTTTCCATGCACTGATCTACCGATGGATTAGCTGGGAATCAGCAGCCAATGATTGGCAAAGTCCCTTTTTTCTTTCTGAGAATTATGCATTTGATAACATCTCCGTTGCGGGAGGAAGCTGGCTCCGTGGGTCAGGTCCGTGCGTCTCAGAGCTCGCCTGGCTTTCTGCTCCTCCAGCAAGGCAGGGTTCCTCATAAAGTTTCTGTAGCTCGAGGCCCGGAGAGGAACCCCCCTTTTCTTTTCCCAGGGACCGTCTTCAGCAGATCTCGGGCCCTCCCTGCTGAGCAGCCCGCGGTGCCGCCCGGCTCCCAGGCAGGAGGGAGGAAGAGGCACGGGGCCACGCTGTTCTCCCTGCGCGCACAGAGCAGAGATATGAGATGGATCTAATTTTTAGAGATGAGGCGTCTCATCTGTCAGATGCTGAGTGAATTAGAATAAGAGTATGCTTTTTTTTTTTCCCCCCCCTTAAAACAGGCCAAAGTTTTTATCAAGATGCCATTTATCAGCAGTGCTACCAGCCGCTAGCAGTAGGCATGCTGCCAATCATTTTATGGAAATAGGCAAGGACTTTAATGTTTGGATGCCCATCTGAATCGACTCTTGTTCATGTCAGCAGATCTGATGTGAAAGCAAAGGTGCCCCTATGCAGTCTAGTTACCATCAAACCTGTAAGTGTCAGCATTTTAAAGGCAAGGGACACAATGCTGATGGTGGGCAATGTCACTGGTGTAACCTGTTTCAAAGACATTAGCTCGCGCAGCCCTTCCCGCTCCTCGTCTCTCAAGGATTAGTTATGCCTGAAGTACACCTGCTCGGTTAATCTCTGCAGATAATTACTGGATACCTGCGAGTCGCCATCTCCACAAGTTCATCACTGTCTGTCCCAGCTAGCTGCAGACCTAGCGAGCGGCTGCCTAGCCTGGTCCGTAAGCTCTGGAGCCTCACGTGGTCCTTTGAAGCCGTGTTTCGTATTTTGGGGTTGACAGTTACTTGCAGCAGCCCTTGTTCTTGCTCCACAGCCGAGGTCTGTCCGGGGAGCGATGCGAATTCAGTTGGAGGCACCTGGAAAGAGCCCAGGAAAGATCCGCGCCAACGCTGAATTCTGCAGGGTGCCCAGGGCTGGGGGCCATTAGGACACAAGGGGCTCTGTCCTGCCCCGGCAGAGGGCTCGTACTGCTGCGGCAGCACCCGCTGGGCCCCCCAGCTCCCAGCCCTGCACATCCCCACTCCCTTCGGGCAGGGATTCCCGCGTGGTGCCTCGCCGTGCTGCCGCAGCGCTTCCCCTTCTCTTTCCCGACGGTCTCCGCTGCCGCTGCGTGTTGCGGAGGCTGAGCTGCCCCGCTGCCATGCCCGCGCTCCGGGCGTCTCCTTCCCCTCCCTGCCCTCCATTTGCATCGCGCGTCCATGAGCTCGGCAGGTCGGCGGGATCTGGAGGTGACCCTCAGGTGGGCGGCAGGGGAGGACGCGTGGGCACTGCCGGCACCGCCGCCGCTGCGGCTGTTGACACGAGAAGTGATTAACACGGGTAGGACAGCGAGAGGGAAATAAATAACATCCTAATCTCTGGCACCATCGTTCCTTTGATGAGAACAAAAAATATGAAGACTGAAAGATCAAAATAACTGTATTAGAGCATGAAAAGGGAAATGCTCTTTTAACCACCGCTGTTCAGATATATCTCCTAAGATCTGACATGCTGTAATATATTTGTAACACGGATGTATATTAGGGGGTAAAGCCGGTGATTAATTTGCTTTACCTTTTCAGAGCATGTACATAAAAACCTACATTAGCAGAATTAGCATTTTACCTGTCTTTGAAGATATTTTGCTTTGAAATGTATAAAGTCCTGCCGGTTTTATGTCTCTCAGAAGAACAAGGGTTGTTGTTTGTCGCGGAGCCTTCCCCCGGCCCACCTCCTCCCGGCTCGTGCGCGGCGCAGGCAGAGATGCTCTGGGGTTTGTCTCTAATTACTGCCTCACCACCCTCTGGGGCATTGCTGTAGCTGCTGCCCATATTCACCCCTCTTGACTCATAATTGCTGTTGAAGCTTCTGAGACTAGAGATCAAAGTATTCATGTCATTCATGTTCCTGTCAAAGGTCTTATCGTCAAAGCACCAACTATATTTCGAGAGACGTCTCCTTCTCTCAAGAGCAGCAGACGAACTCGCCGCTGCCTTCCCTGCTCCCGGTTGCAGCCCCGCTGCACAGCAGCGCCGTGCTCGGAGGGAAGGCAGCGAGGGGCCGTCACCCAAACCCCGCGCCCCAGTGTGATGCCCCTGCTGATGCTCAAGGAGCACGGTCCCGACCCACTCCGCAGTTCCGCATCCCCCCAGCCCAGCGCTTGGGTTTGGCGATGGGGACAAGTGCAAACTTCTATTGCAGCCTCGAGCAAAGCCGCTCTGCGGTGCGTGGGATCTCGGTGCTCCGTGGTGCTGTTTTCTCTGGTGTGTTCTTGTGGCCGCAGGCGCTCGCAGTGGCCGTCCACGTGCAGGGGGAGGCACACGGGCCCCACATCGCCCACGGCCGCGCGCTGCCGGGAGGAGCAGGGCTGCCCCCGCGCCGCAGCAACTTGGGATGAGTTTCCCTCCGAGCGCTCGGGATTGGGAGCAGGAGAAGAACTTTATAAAATTCTCCACGACCAGTCGAGCGGAACCTATTTTCTCTCACAATGCAATTAACGGCACCAACATTTACAAAATATGATTACAAGCACTTTGGTTAAGTAGAGGAAAGTATATTAGATAGCAGCGAGGGGTTGATCTTAATGTGCATTTTTTCGAGAGACTTGCATTTTCTTTGTGCAAATAAAGAGGCCCTAAATTCTCCATAGGCACTAAAATCAATGCAGTGGAACCATGATAACAAACACAGGCTCCACTTTTTGCTACATCCCCCAATTAATTAAGCCTTTCACGGGCATGTAATTAGGAACATTAGCAAGTCATAAAATTGCCGTGAGTCTCTAAATTATGTGCTGGCCCTCAGCAATTTGTTTTTAATTCCTTTTGAAGACAATGGCACTGCGGGGTCCCATAGATCTTCATAGCAGCCTACTGTTTACTTCTTTATGGCTCTATGAAGATCTAACTGTTTTCTACTGCTCCCAGATGCACCCACGCTATTTTCTTGCGCGGTTTCATTACCTGGGTTGGATTTAAAGGGGAACGGCGCCGTGTGCCCTGCACCCTGCGGGCCGCCCCGCCGCCAGCAGCCGCGCATGCACGGGACGCGGCGAGGCCGGGCGGCTAAATAAATAAATGAAGCGGGATCATCGCAGGGGAAGGTTTATTTCCCTGTTACTGTGATTTACTCCTCCTTGATGAGAGTGTCTCTTTCCCAGCGAAGGTGCAGAAAAACATTTGTGCGAGCTCAGGGTCAAGAACAGGAGAAAGAAATAAATAGTGGAAGCAAATTGTTTTGGTTTGTGTTGTTTTTTTCTTCCAAAATATCCCGGGTCGTTTACAGCTGACGGGTCGCCGCAATAATCGCTGGACGCGCGTCCTAACAGCCGGGTTATTTCCTGATGGATATATGTGGTCGCTGACCATTCCTAGAGCGTTCCTGGGTTCCATGCACTGGGCTGCTGGGTGGCAGAAGCGGAGGCTGAGCTGCCCCTGTGTGTGGCTCCGCTCCTGCCCCGCTGCGCTCACGGTTCCCCAGTCTCAGTTGGTTAATGCTGCAGAACTACAAAGCAGGTTTAATGGTAAAAATAAAGAGAGGCTGCAATGAATGAGGTGAGTTTGCCTCATCCCTTGGGTAAGCACGGGGAAGCTGTGCGCTGCGATGCGCCCCTCAGCTGCAAAGCCCATCATGTGGAAGAGGTCATCAATGGATTTCACCTTATCCAGAGCCACCCATTCCTTGCAGGAAGGGAGCATGGGTGCTGCTGCCTCCTCCCACCCCACGATGGGCTCTGGGCTGCAAAGCCAGGAGCGCTCTTCTTCAATCGGCCTCACTGCCTCTGGCATTGCCTTTGTCATCCCTGCATCCCAGCGCTGCTCTCTTTGCTCAGGTGCTGCCAAACCTCGCACTGCTGATGTCTTGCTGCAAAGTGCAGTGTGTTAGTGCTGGGCCGGGGCACATGTCAAAAAGCAGCAACCCAGAAGGAAAACCATCCCTGGGATGCTTCATCTCCACTGCCGCTTTCACTGCCTGATTAAGCTTTGTTTGGGGGCAGGCAGAAATATCATGCCCCGCAGATTGTAACGCTGTGGCTCCTAGACAGAGTATGAAGGTGAATTTATCAGTAGTCAGCAAGAGAGAAAAAAAGGGGAGCGTCTGCAGTACATGGGAACAGTTAGCAGCAAGGTGCTCAAAGGATGTCTGAGCTGCAGCGCGGGGAAGCTCCGTAGCCCTCATTTAAGAGCAATTTCAGACTGCTCCATTTTCAGTTCAGTGAAATCCTGACTCTGAACCTGCCGCCGGCGCGGCCCCGGAGGAGGCTGAGCTCTGTGGCACGCTCCTTGCTTTATCTCTCCCCACTTCCACTGGGGAGCCGGTATCAGCGGCAGGGGACCGCGCTGTGCCGGGCAGGCAGGGGCAGATAGCATCTCCTGCAGCACTGCGCTGCCGCAGCTCCGCGGGTCGCCCCGAGCTCTGCTGGGAGCGCTGCAGCTTTGTGAGCAGAGCCGCAGGCAGGAGCACAGCCTTGCTCTTTGCACACATTTTGGTTTTATTGCGGGCGCTACCAGCAGTGCAGCTGCTGCTTTTCGTGGTCATCTTACAGGGCTGATGGTGCTCAGCACCGGCACCGCTCGGCACCGCTGCCCACAGCCGATGGCACAGGCCCAGCAAGCACAAAGCACGGCGAGCGCCAGGCTTCCTCCTGCCTCTGCAAGGCCCCTGCCGAAGTTGTTGGCCGTATTTCGCAGACGCAATCCCCCAGGATATGGGGAATGGTTATTAAAAAGCCCGGAGAGCAGTGTCTAACCTTGAGTAAGTGTTTTCTTGTTGTCATCCAAAGATCTAAAGAAAATCCTGAAGAGAATACATGGTGAAGACATATATTATAGTTGGAGCTTTTTATCTCACACATGTGACTTTGCCTATCATGAACTGTACGTTTTTATTCTCACTAGTGGGACAAAACTATATCCCACTGCAGCATATATCAAGAGGAAGAACATTGTACCTTCTTTGCATTAATATAAATAGCTGTTTAGGACCGATTCCTTGGCCAGATACTACCATCTCACCTGTCCTTTATCTAAGATATTTGGCATGTAGCTCAGGTTTGGTTTATTTAGAGTCAGGATGCAGCAGCTCCTACATATTAAAGGTGCATTTTAAAAGAGCATTTTCTATTTTAATTTGGGGGAATGGAGCTCTTTAGGGCATTGAGGGAACGATGTCCATCTGATTTACATTTCCCTTGTTGGAGCAGAGCTGCGTACGCATATTAGAATGTAAATAATAGTGATGGATACATGTATCTTTAAAAGATCCATTTTCTCTTTTGACTAAGGCATCCGGGAGAGGAGAGGGAGCGTAGATCACTTTTACAGGTGAAAAATCAATCTCCTAAGACAATGTACGTGGTGCGGGAGCCGGCCCCTCTGCTCGGAGCAGCTCGGTGGTGGGCGAGAGGGGAGGGCTGGGGCTGCACGAAGAGCTTCGCAGCTCCGCTGACCCCAAAGGGGAGGGCTGCCCAGGTGTGCTGCGTGCCCCAGTCCCAGCAGCAATGGGCTCCCAGTTGCTCGTGCCCAGTGTTGGGAGCACGGTGCAGCACCGCGTGGAGTTCCCTGGCCTTGGCGGTGCCGCTGCTCCCGTGTTGGATTAACCCGGAACTCCTGCAATAAAACCTTCCCTGGCGAAGGTGATTTGTGGTGAAAAGCCAGGCCCGTGGTGAACTCCCTCATCTGTCTTTGGCTCTGTCTGTCCCTGACTTCAGAGGTACCCAAGGAAAAAAGGAAGCCCCTTGATCAGCACCGGGGGAAATGAAGCCCTGGGGCCGGGTGCCCACTGCTGCGGCGGGGCTCATTTCCTGCAGGTCCTGGCAGGGCACAGCTGGCAGCAGGAGGTGGCCGAGATGCTTGTCTTGTGTCAGTGTAGCAATCAGCAGCTGGAGGAAATTGGGGCTGTTTACAGACCCGAGCAAACAAACTTACTGCTCTGGAGGGGGAAGGAAGAGATACTTGCATCTTTGCTTCCCAAGCACTTGTCCTCGGGGCACCTCTCAGCACCGGGTCAGGGCTGCTGGGAGGGGACAGGAGGGCCAGGGTCCCCTCTGGTACTTCCAGACACACGTTCCTTGCTCATTGTCACAGCATGACTGTGTACTGGTGGTAGCTGTACAGTGGTGTGTGAGAAAACTCGCTATCACCTCACTGAGCTCTCCAAGTCTTATTTGGGCAGCTGCTGGAGCGCACTGTAAGGCGTACTGAATGAACGGGGTGTTGAATGAACGGGTGAGTGCTGAGGCCAAGGTGCTCTTTCAGCTCGGTTTGAATATCATTATTTTGATTATATATTTATCTTGACAGTGCCCCAGTGAATACTTAAAGCACGAACAGCAGCTATCACACGTGGCTTCTGCCATCCAGACCAAGCATCCCATGCTCTGCGGATGGCTGCTGAGAAGGCAAACGTGGTGGCCAGGTGCCTGGAAAGGAGGCAGCAGGCTGCCAGCACATCCCAAGCATCTTCCTCCTTTGAACTGACGTGCGTGGCTTGGGCAGAGAAATGCCTTTGCGTTTGGGGACAGGAAAGACGAAGGAATCCCAGAATGTGGGAAGGGAAGGGAACATGGCTGCAGTGCGTGGGGTTAGGCTGGAGCAGGAGCTGCTGAGCAGCCCGGCAGAGCATGGCTCTAAGCAGAGGGGACGTTTCTCAGGGGCTGCCTGACAGCGTGGATGAAGCAGATCAACGTCAAGCGTGAAGGCACTGGCTTTCCTCTGCTCCGATCGCAGTCATATACCGGCTCTGAATCATGAGGCTTGCAACCAGCAGGCATAAATTTATACTATACAGATGAGAACTGTGCCTCGGAGACAGAACATCTATCTCCTTTGCACTTATCTGCCACCGTGACACAAACAATCAGAGATGATTCTCTGGCACAACAAACAGCAAAGTGTCTTCTTTGTCTTTGCCTCAAAGGAAAACACTATAACACATCTTTTTGGCCCGTGCTTTTATCACTTACTTTTGTTCAATAATCTTCCTGCCCAACACACAAGATCTGGACGCGTGTGTGCGTGTGTGCAATAGGAAATCTGCCCTGCATGCAGTGTCTGAGCCAAGGCGTGGGGAGGAGATAAATCTGCTGTCACTGGGGCTTGTGCAGTTTGCTGCAGTCGGTGGCTTAACCCCAAATCTCTGCGCTGATGCTGGATTTTCTTTACGGCCATGGAGCCTTGATTTTCTGGGGACGTGGAAGGAAGAAAGAACCTTAAATGTGATGGAGGAGTCTCGCTTGGGCAGCGAGGAACCTCGCCAGCTGAGGCAGTCAAGGTGTTGATTCAGGAACCTAGTGACAGCAGTAGCACGTTCTTCAGGGGCCATGGTCTCTTGGACGTGGTGATGGGGCTGCTTGGGACTGTGGCTGGGAACGGAGGCGGGGACGTCGCTTGCTTTCTCTTTTGTTTGTTTTAGATGGAGAGAGTTGGGCAGAAATTGAGTAAAATATTTATGGTCTTCCTTAATTCCGCTCAGAAATGTTTGTAAGGCTTAAATAATGGATGTTTCTGACCGTTGCTGGTGGCATGAAGGGTTGCTGTGCGCAGTAGGAAAGAGCAGTCCTGAATGGGGAAAAAAAAAAGAGCTCCCTGGGCTGGCCCAGGACGTGGGCTGTGCTGGGCTGTCCCCAGCGCGTGCCTCCTGCTGCTACGTTATTTTTCAGGCATCGCCAACATCCTTGCCATTCCCTATTTCAAAAGGAAAAATGGAATCCAATTGCGCCTCAGATGCAGACAGCCCCTCGCACAATATTTCCTACACCTCCTCTCCAGATAAGCCACCTTTTAAGATGATGTATTGTGCCACTTACCTTTTATAGTGTTCCACCTGGCGAGGGATGCCGAGATCCACTCTATATTTAGTCACAAGTAAACTGATCCATTTAAAAGGTAGAGTTGGATGTATGGGGCAGAGTGAAATGGGGGCCGGGCTATTTCTGTGAAGGTTGCACCCCACAAAGTGTTATGGTGAAGTGTTTTGGAGGGGGAGCTGAGGGGAAGAGAGGGGAAGCTGGGAGGTTGGTGGTGGGAGGGGACTTGCTTCATCTTTTCTTTTTCCAGAGGCAAGAAGAGGAAAACAGTTCTGGTGTTTGTTGCACCCTTTTTAGATTGAATTACAATTTGTTATTAGCATTTTATATTTTCCCTTCAGCTGATTATGCGTGCAGATTAAGGATGCCTTATCTTTCCAGTGCCCCAGCCCGCTCTCCATCGGCTAATCCGGAGGGATGCTATCATTTACACGGTGTGATGATAATACGGAAATCTCATTCACTTGGGGTTTTATATTGTGTGTTTATTTATTTTTAGGCACTGGGTTTAGCGCTGCTCATCATCTCCAAGTCTGTAATCTGCATTCCGCCCTGCAATTAGAAGGATTCTGTCTTTCCATCCAAGCCTGATAGTGTAAATTGTGCGCTTTCCAGGCCCTTCTTCCAGCAGAGGTTTGAGAGCGCAGATGCAAATCACTCCCCTGCATCCCCTATTGATCCAAATGTTTCTTGATTTACCATGAACTGTAACCCTCAAATTCTGGTGGGCAGAGGCAGAGGGGAGGTCGGTACCCGAACACTCAGCTCGGTGCTCGTGCTCTGGGGCCATCCATTGAGCAGGAATGTGCTCCCCGAATTCCAGGCTAAAGCACATAAATGAAGCATCATTTCCTGACTTCACCGAATCAATACCTGCTTGATGGTGACTTAAAAACACCAGACAGCTTTCCTAGACCGAAGCCCTTGGATAAATGAAGTTGTCATTGACTTCTGGTGTATCTGGTCTGTGTGAGATCCTAATTAGGACAGGATCATAGTAACGGGGGGAGATAATAGACCTATTGGATCAAGTCTGTCTTCCTACAATTGCGGCATATTATCCCCCTGATATGAGCTGTACCCAGTGTTAGATAGCAAATTGCTCAAATCTTAGCTGGACATGGCTTGCGATTAAAAAATACACAAACCAGTGGAAGTATTCCCTGGGAATTTATCTGGACGGTGTTTGGTTTCCTTACTGGTGTCCTCTTCCCTGCTCTAGAAGAGCGTTTACGCTTAAAAATCCAACTCAGTGAGTAAAATTTAAGCATTTTTCCTCTTTCGAATGGGTCTTACTAGCAGTGAATACCTTTCTGAGATCCTCACTGCTCCAAAACTGGCAGAACCGATTCTGCAGCCCGTCTGTGCCAAGCTGTCCTGCCACGTGCCAGACCCCTTTGCGAGCAGCTTTGCCTCACAAAGTGACTTCTCGCAAGTGTCTGGGCTGCTCGGTGGGGAACGGGAATGTCTCAGCAGAGCTTGCTCAGTGCGTGCTGGCAGGGGAGCCTGGCACCAGCCACTGGTCCTAGAGGCTGGCAGCTCTTCCTAGCTCCGCTGCTGCAAAGCTCACAGCTGGGCTGCTCAGGGCTCAGAAGTCAGGGAAACAAGGGAAGGATCCTTGAAGCGGGCTCCGTCCGAGTTTTGGGAGACCTGAACTGCTGCAGGCTCGATCCGATCCTCTGCATTATTCTCCCAATCTGCCTGCTGTGTCCTTTCCTCCCAGCCAGGCTGTGGTACTCCTGGAGCCTGAGCTGCCCTGTGGCCCTGTGGCACAGGCTGCTTCGTGCTGCTGGGACGTGTTACCTGCCACACCGGGGCTTGGCTCCAGGCCTGCAGCCCCACGTGCCCCCTGCCCCAGAGCGGCCCTGTCAGACCTGGGGCTTTAAGGAGATGAAAGCATTGGGAAGGCGGTGGCAGCGGCGAGCTGTTTGTTTGCTCTGTGGGCTCACAAGGCCCCGGACACATGGAAAAGGCTCTTTGATTAACGTCGGCTTCCTCTTGGCACTGTTTGACGGAACAAGGCTGAGACACTCCATTTCAGTGAGCCGGTGTCGTGCAATGTGTATTAGAGAGTCCTCAATTTCACACGTGCTTACTCCTGAGTGAGTTTCGCATAAAAGGATTAAGGAGAGAGGAAGTGCAGAGGAAATGGGATGTTAGACACCTTGTTAAACGGGCTGTCAGGGTTTCTGGAGCGTTCATTCTAACTCTATTCCACTCTGCATAGAGGCCAGGCCATTACCCGGGATCAGGGAGGCCTCTCCCGTGCTGCCAGACGGGAATTGCTTTTGAAGGGAAGGAAGCAAAAGCAGGGATGGGAGCAGCAACGCGGCATCGTTCCGTGCTGGTGGATGGCAGCGCTGGGAGGAGCTGCAGGGCACGAGTGCGGGATATGGGGGTGCAGGAGGAGCACTGCGGGTCCTCGGGCCCTCGGTTCCCCTGCTCAGATCCAGCAGCTGGGCAGAGCTGCACCGCGCGTCTGGGGGATTCCCAGCCCTTGCAGGCAGCAGCTCCACAGCAGCAGTGGTGCTGGGCCCCCATCAGCTCCGCAGGGCTCAGCGTGTGTTGTTCTGCTGCTATGCGAACTGAAATGGTTTAATATTTAATCATTATAATACTTTAATTTTCTTCGTTAGAATCAACCATGCCCAAGGAAAGTGTGTAAGAAATGAGGCCAAGTAGAGATGGACCCGGCCAATGCTCCTGCACAGCCACCTGCCCCCAGAGAGCCTGTTTGCACACTCTGCTGGTGTATGGGGCACACGGGCGTGTTAGGGGCACTACTGCTGTCATTTCTGCAGCGTGGCGGTGCTGAGGCAGCGGGTTAGCAGTGCTCTTCTCTCCGGATCTGGCCCCAAACTGCACTGTGAGAGCAAATGGCGTGGTGCTGGGGAGGGCCGGGTGCTGCTGGGTCGATATCAGGGGAAGCGGCTGCTGGTATTCAAGTCAAGTTTATAAGTAATGCAGTCTCACATCAGGCTGTTTCCCGTAAGTCAGATCCATTTTAAGAGCGGTGATGAAACGGGGCTTCAGAATCCACTCTATGAGCATCCAAATTAAAAGCTAAATAGGATGTAGCTTTCAGTTTGGCTGTATCTTCATATGTCAACACTCATTATCCTCATATGTCACCGCTCGGCAGCCTTGCTCCCAGCCGGGCGCGCTGCAGCACTGCTGGGCCTGTGCAGCACAGGCAGCTCGGGGATGGGGAGCCCGGGTGGAATCCTCACTGCTGGCTTCAGAATGGGAGCAGGGAGGAAGCGAGTCTGGCCGTAAATAATCCCACACCTGCCCTTTTAATTCAGTTATCTCCTGGTCGGGAAAGTCGAGATCTGCTGTATGCTGTGGTGGTGCCAAGTTAATTACTTGAAAATGAGTGCCTGGGGTTGGACCAAGAATTTCTCATCAGCATTCAACACCGGTGCCACGGCGTGCAGGAGAGCCCTCCACACCCGCGCATGCTCACGGCGTGCTGCCTGCCCGGCCATGGAGGGAGGGAGCGTGGGCTCTGCTGGCGTTCAGACACGCCAGAACATGGTGTGATTGGACAAGGAGCAAACCTGGGGGCTGCGTGGGGAACGGCATTAGCAAGGGAAGCCCAGCTCAGGGTGCTGGCCTGAAGGGTTTGGGGAGCCTACATGCAGACACCAGGACTGTGCAACCAGGAGGCTGCTCTTGGTTCCCCCGTTGCAGCGGCTGCCTCCTGCAGTTCTGCTCCTCGTGCCTCAGAGGGAAGTTTGGGGTGTGATGACCCCCGGCAGCCCCAGGCAGTGCCCAGGACCCCGCTCCGGGCACCACAACGCCCAGCCCGGTGCTCACCAGCTGCTGCTGGAACTCAGCTTCTCCCCCTCCCAGTCCCACAGCGCTCGCCAGCTGCATACAAATGCGGATATTACCGGGCAGAGGAGGTGCAGCTCCAATACTAAGTAGCTGGGCCCTTTAAGCCGTTTGGCCAGACCTTATCGTTAAAAAGGAGGGGAAAAAAAATAGTCTCTATAGGATTCTTTGAGTCATTGCTTCTTATGTGTAAACAGAGGGAGGCAGCTTACATAGCAAACTCAGCCTGGAATAGCTTGAGGTGATTAACAGTTGTTTGATTCCTTGAAGATTTCCACATGCTTATGCCAATCCAACTGGGAAAGGCAGAATAAATATTTTGAAATATGCCCCTTCTTTTGTAAATTAGGCATGATGAGCGCTGCTTAACCAGTTAGCTCAGAGTTACAGAATTGGTTTTATTCAGCAAACAGTAGCAGAAGGGCAGAGCTGGCGCCGGGCGTGCTGGGAGCTGCGGTGCTCTGAGCCCCGGCCTTCATGCAGAGGGGATGCAGGAGTGAGAGAGGCAGAGGGGCTCGGCCCTGAGCTGCTCCCTCCCCCTACCCTGCCTGGGGGTGCTGGCCATGCTGGGCAGCATCGATGTACGGAGCCGTCCCGCAGCAGGAGCGTGCCAGCAGTGCAGGTGGTATAAGACAAGTTTTGTCTTTTAAATGAATCGTGCCATCCAAGTGCGGTATTCCCTTTGTTTATCCACAAGTGATAGGGCAGTAAAACGTAAAGAAATACTGAATCACTCCAACCACGGAGGGTCTGCTTAGCAGTTCTGTGTTCATTCCCATTTCAGGCAAGGAGAAGAATATCTCAGATTTGGTCCCAGTTTTATAACAACACTTCCCAACCCACCTGGGGACCACAAAAGTGCTTTACGTGCATTAATGAAACAAACAGTGCCACCTCCAACGGGACAGTTAGGTTTTATCTCCCCTCTGCACGTGGTCGGACTGCCAATCACTGCCTCAATGTCACAGTGCTGAACCGCTGTGTGGCAGGGTCTCCAATTTCAGGTCCCCGGAGGTGCCAGAAACCCACTGCTTTCCTTCGCTTTGACTTTGCAGATGACAAGATCTGAGGAAACCACGTTCTCCATTTCTACCAGGGCAGGAGAAACCATCACAAAATCAATGGTGGAGGCTGTTCCCTTGCCCCAGCGCTGGAAACCTTCTGTTCCTGCCGTGATTTACTGCAGGCCTGCAGCGGGGAATCTGTGTTTTACCATGATCTTCCTCAACCCAACATCTCACGAGCTTTCCCTTCCCTAGAATTGCACTTTCTTTGTAGAATCTACTTGAAAAAATCCCAGAACTTCTGGACCGCATGGTAGCAGAAATATTAAAGCTGAAGGGAAGTTCTTTGTTTGCCAGATAAATAGGCTTGGTGACACCTTGGATATGTAGAAGGTGGTGAATAATTTCTTCTGCCTGGGCTATATATCCTTAGAGGACTCGATGAATTTTTCATTCTGGAAGATGTGTGCGGGTCATTAATTGCAGTTTGCCACAGGTCTGTTCCACTTTTGTCTGGGTAAAGCCTATCTCCTTCTACATACAACTCATTTACCCTTTGCAATCTGTGTAACATTTGCATTGTAAATTGGTTAGCTTAACTTAATACTTGAGCAACCTCAGCACTCCTTTGGTGGGGCTGTCATGTGCGCCATGAGTGAGGAGTGCTCAGCTATGGGGGTGCCACAGTGACCCAGCTGTGGTCGTGCTTTGCCAACACGGCCTCCGAAGCAGCTGCAAATGGGAGTGAGGAGAACTTCAGCCAGGAATGGGGATCCGTGGGATCCTGTTCCTCTTGCTAGCCTTGGGTGGAGCGAGCACAACCCGCTGCATGGGCGCACAGCACAGTCCCTCTCGTTCCTGGAGAGCAGTGGAGTTCTGCTGCAGCTTTGAGGCAGCACAGCCTCAGCTCTGCTCACAGCTCCCATAGAGCCATGCTTGGGTGTATGGGGCTGGAAATCCTCCTGCCAGCCCTGCAAAGCCTCTGCCCGGGGCAGCACCGCGCTCCTTGCACCGGGGCCATCTGGCACGGCGGCATGCCCGGCTCTGCGCTCTGCTGGCGCCTGGCCCAGGGGTGCGATGCCAGGAAGCATGGGGCTGGGAGCTGTAGCTCAGTGCCCCCGGGCACCAGCCCTGTGCAGTCCTCCCACAGCCTCAATTTGCACAGAACGAAGCAAAATAGTTTAAGCTGTGCTGGTGCTGGGTGTTATTAATTCCTTGGAGTGAGTGAGAGCTCTGGGCTTCCTGCAAGCAGCACAGAGAGGAGCAAGATGCAATAAGCAGAGATTGAGTGAGCTCCAGAGATCAGAAGAAGAGCTGTGAAGTATTGCTCGGGGCCGAGGCGTGCACTCAGCCCATTTCCAAGGCCACCTGAGGGAGCCGGGCTGGGCTGGCAGACAGGAGCAGGAGTGCAGCAGCTGTCCCAGCACTTGCAGCCTCGTTGGAGTTGGGAAATTTCCTAAAGCTTCTTGGCGTGATGTTGTCTGTCCCACTTTTTGTGAGCAGAAATGTGCTCAGAGCTCGGCCTCCCCGTGTGAGCCCTGCTGCAGGATGGGGCAGCGAGGCGGCACGGCTTCGCTCTTGGATCTCCAAGCAATCCATCTCCTGGCTCCCCAGAGCCATGCGGCTTGGGGAGAGTTTCTGGTTCTGCCCCTGTCCTCCTCCATCTCATTTCGTCCTGATCTCATGTTACATAGGCTTAAACGGTGCTATCACCCCACTGCTAGCAAAGCTGGGGGGCTTCCTTGCTCACAACCCCATGCAGGGGACGCAAACCTCAGCCTGCCAGCGCGTTTAAATGGGTTTGAGTGCTCCCACTCTGAAAAGCTTTGAAAAATGCGGCAAGGAGGAAGCTTAATGAGTGGCAGGAAAAATCCTGGGAGAGCTGTAACGCTCTCAATGTGTACAAATCACTGTTTGGGACATCTCAGCCTGAGAGCCCCTCCCCACCTGGATCATAAATAGCACAGAGACCCAGGCACCGCGCACTCGGACCCACTCTGGCTGGTGCTGGAGGTGGCCTGAGCTCCTGCCTGCAGCAACATGGGGAAGGGGAGGATTTATAGCACCAAAAACCTCTAATTAGCTCTTTTAAGTTTCCCTTTCTACCTTCCCCTTCACCTCTAGGCTGGGGATGCTCCTGTGATCTGTGGGTTCATATGGGACGCGGGAGGGAGGAGTGCAGGGAAGGTGGCGAGGAAGGCAGCGTGGTAAGTAGTACAGTTAGCAGAGTAAATTGGAGAGGTTGTCAGCGGCCCGCCACAGTAAATATGCATGTTAAATCAAATCAGATCTGCGGCAGTAGTAAAGATTTAATAGTAGGGGTTTGTTTTCTCCCCACCATAAACACGGAGATGTGAGCGCTTCATGGTGAGAACATCTGTGGACTGGGCAGGAGGTGTCAGAAGCTGGATCTAACATGCAAGGCTTCTCTTCTGTGGCCAATTAAACAAATTGCAGCAAAACAGCATTTTATTAGTATTTGCCCATAGCAGTTGCCTGCTGCAATAAATTTCCTTCAGGCACACTCGAGAAAGGGGAGGAAAAAATGGGCACGTTACTAGCGGATGGTGGAGAGAGCACACCGCGGCGTAGCCTCTGGGGCTACTGAATACCAAAGTGCCTGTCTCCAAAAACAACTGCTCTGCTTTATCATAAACACGGTGAGTTATGAGGTGCTGTACTGGGTACTGTGCACAAATAATAATAATGAGGAGGCGGCGGGCAGGAAGGATGCCTTCCCCAAGCATCGGGACGTACATCGGGAGATGTGATAGCAAAACGGAGCTCACTGCCTCCCTCCTCCCCTTCTGTTTAATTGCAACTCAAATCCTTTAAGAAGTCCTCCTTGCCCATTCAGCCCAAGCCTGCCCTGTCCTCTTATTCCCACACGCGCTTCTCTTTTTCTGCACAAGTTTTGCCTCTTTTACAGGTTTTTTTTTTCCTTTTATTGTTATTATTTCTGATGCAGAACTTGTATTCATTTACTCCCCAAAAACAGCAACTGCAAAATGATCCAAGTGCACCCCCAGCGCTGCTTTGCTGGCGTTCCCTGGGATTTCTTGTCTGAGTGTGCCAATGTTTTCTTGGCTGGAGGCCTGGCTGGGTATAGACGAGGTGATATTTGTCAACGTGCTACAGCCAAGACACCTTGGGTATCTTATGTCTTTTGGATGATGGAGAGCTCAAACGGGAGCTCTTCTTTTCCTTTTCTTTCTTTCCCTTTTCTGTTCTCTTTCCCGGGCCGAAGCGGGGCTGATGGATGCCCCGTGCCCCAGATCTCAGGCACACGCAGCACTGGGAAGCGATTCCCATAGAGCCTCTCCCGAGAGGTCCTGGGACAGCAGCAAGTGCCAATAAATACCCCAAATCACTGGAGCTGCAGCAAACAGATGGTGCCCGTGCTGCAAACAAACACTCTCTGCCGGGGAAGCGCTACAAGAAATGGCCTATTTGTTGCTTGGTTATCTCCATATTTTCCGTTGGAAGCCCCATTCATATCTAAGTAGTGTCACCGCTGTCCTGGGAATTCCTCACTTCCCGATGCGGGTGTTGGCAGCTCCCCGTTCCCAGCTGCCTCTGCTGCCGTTTGCTCTCCACCTTCGAGCTTTTCAGCGTGATCAGGTAAAGAGATAAATAACTGCGCTCCTGATTGATAGCAAATTAATGTTCAGCAATTGCCTCCTTTTAAACAGGCCATTTTAGACTGCCTAAAAATGTTTGGTTTTTTCGTCAAGAACAACAAAGTCAAGGCAGCAGATTATTACTGGGCATTAATTATCTATCCGTAATGAAGTAACTGGCCAGATTGGCTGTTGATGGATTAGGCTTACGAAATCGTATTGCTGTTGATACATAGGATACGTTTAGACGGCATCAGCCTTTTGACTTAAGCATGGATTTGATTTATACTTCATTAACATCACTCCTAACACATTGCTTCTTTGAAAAAGAAAATTAGTGTCTAACCAGAAGCTAACAAGTCTAATGGCTTGCTTGAAGGAAAACATAACCATTGACTGTGAATACGCAACTAGAGGCATTAATACGTTGCGATTGCTCTGGTTTTTGTGAGTCTGTGTTTATGAGGAAATGCATGCAGAGTGCTGCTGAGGATGGGGGGTGCTGGTGGAGGCCCCCCGTGCCGCTGGGTTGGTGCAGGCATGGTTCTCATTTACTTCCCTTTTGCAGATACTGGGTTTACTGATGATTGCCTCCTAAAGTTTTCTATCAAAGAAGGCTTAGCTAAATGGCTGGCAAGTCTCTTCTCTCAAAAAATGAATGATCTCTTTTTTGTTCTTTGAATTATACTGTGTTAGCAGATACGCAAGGCACAAAATCAAAGTACCCCAAGAGAGCTGGGTGCGTACAGCGAATCTGTGAGCTCTGGCAGTGAAAAGGCACCCGCAGAGTAATGAGAGATTGGGCAGAGGAGGATGGCCATGCTGAGTGCAGGAGCACAGCTGGCTTCAGGTGCTGCTCAGCTCCTTGATGAGCATTGCTCTGCTCCTTCCATGGCTCCGTGTACCAGCAAAGCAGGCCCATAGCGTGTGCACGTGCTGTGCCATGATGCTCCACATTGTTGAACCAACCTCTGCACACACCAGTGCTTGGTGTCACCCAGCACGGACACTGGGCCTCTGGCTTGTGAGTGTCCTCTGGTAACAGCTTTGGACACGAGCACCAGTGCCAGGAGATTGGTGATGGGTTTAGCATCGTGCCTGCATTGTCCCCACCCCTCCCTGCACACATCCTCGGGAGCATTACGCTTTAGCCTGTTTGTGACTCTTGGTTTGTGGGTCACGTTCTAGGGATTTCGGTTTTACTTTGTGGCTGCCCAGACCAGAAGAGTGCTGCAGCCATGGCCCTCGCTCCCCTCCCTGCTCGGGGCTGGCGGGTCCTCCTCCTCCGTGGCATCCTGACACCTTGGGCTTTGATTAATGAGGTGCTCTTCCCTGCGCTGTACGAATCCCCGCTAGATTTGGTGCTTATTAATTACAGCACAGCGCAGTCAGCACATTTAGAATTGGGGTCCCCGCTTTTCTAATTCTCTTCCTATTTCGTGTCGCTTTTCCCCCTGCCTTCCCATTGCCTGTGCCACCGCCTCCCCGCTCCCACTGATGGATGTGTTCCCGCGGTGCTGGGTGCTCCTGACCAGCTGCTTGCTCACCTCCTGCACCCACCACCCTGCCTTGACATGGAGAGAGCTCTCCAACCTTCACTGCTCGGGTTCAGCGTGTCCTTCAAGCTCAGGGAAATCAGATGCTTGCTCAGTGGTGTATGCCCAGGTTCTCTCTTACACCTGGCTGCCGTCGGTCCCGCTTGGTGATTCGGTGCCCAGCGCTGTGTGAACGCTGCGTGGAGCTGCCGCCCCGTGCCGTGCTGTGCCACCAGGGCTGTCCCGGGGGCACACTGTCAATAGCCTGGGGCTTCACCCCTGGCAAACAGCACAGGAATTGCTAATGAACGAACACACGCATCTGCCTGCAGTCACTTACCTGATAAACGCCCTGGCAGGAAGAGGGCAGGCGTGATAACAAAGCAAACAGCATCCCCCTTAATCTGGTTTTAAAACTTTTCCCTGATAACAGGATTGCTATTTTATTACCAGGCGCTGTTTAGCTCTTTTACATGACCGAAGTAAACACCGTGGTAATTCATACTGTCCTCCCAGATCAGCTTCGCCCTCTTTTACATCTTGCCTTGCAAATAATAAGGCAGCCCACAAAGCCATTTGTTTCCTAATGACAGGGGTTTCCATAGTGAGCAGATTAAGGAGGAGGAGATTAGAAGATTATACACCAGGCAGGATTCACAGGTTCACAGGTTTATGGGGCTTTGGAGATCCAACGATTAATGTGTTTCATAAATGAAACTTTTTCCCTAATGATAGGCAGAACGGAGGGAGCGGGCTGTTGTTGTTTTCTAATTGGCAGAATTTATTTAGCAAACACCCATTGGTGATGCCTGAAGCCCTGGGCGAGGGGTGAGCGGGCAGTGGGTCCTGCTGCCATGGGGCTGAGGTTTCTGGCTTGGAGTGGTTGGAGGAGCAGGACTGCTTCCATCAGGACAGCATGTGTTGGATGCACTGCTGTTATCTGCCTAGCATCCCATGCGTGCAATGGGAACCCTGCCTGCACCTTGAGGTCCTCTTTGGGGGATGGAAGTGATGCCCAGGACACGGGCAGCCAAGGGGCAGACAGCTTCAGCAGGAGGACCATGGGGATTTGGGAAACCTGAAATCCATGTGCAAAATGGGGCAGCTGCTGCGCTGTGCTGGGTGGGGGCTGCAGGGAGCCTGGGGCTGGAGGCCGCTGTCTGTGCTGTGCGGAATTTTGTGCAGCATCCCAGGTTTTCATCAGGAAGCTGAAAACGTGAAACCTGAGAAAGTGTGGAAGAGACCCAAAATATCTTTTATAGCCTTTGGCCAAAAGAAGCTGAAAAAGAAAAAAAAAAACAAAAACTGGGAAAGAAACTGTGACAATGTGTTCTTCTCTTTAATTTTCTGATGAAAAATCAAAACAGCAGGGAAAGAAACACTTTTAACACTTGCTTTCATTTCATTGGAAACCCAATTTTCCACGCAAAGTAGGTTTCGATGGAAAATTTCCACCTCTCCCTTGTGTATTGTCTCAATGTCGGCTGCCTTCTCCCCATGGGGGCCCTGGGAGTTGCCTTGCTCGAGGGGAGGCTTCAGAGCTGGACAGAAGGATGCAGAGATGCTCTGTGGGCACCGGCAGGACGGGCTGTGCCGAGGGCTGCAGGGCTGGAAGCGGGCGGCTCTGGGTGCTCTGCTCCAGGCTGTGCTTCCCTGCTGAGCAGCTGGGCTGCCCACGGGTGCTGCTCCCAGCACGGCTCCGTCAGCATCGCCCCGGGCTCCATAGAGAGCGGCGGGGCAGGGCTGGGGCAGCCTGTCAGCCCGGATTACGTGAGCGCTTAAGAGTTAATTAAATTCCGATTTGCTATGCTGGCAGCTCCCACGAAGCTGCAACATCTGTGGGCAGAGAGCTGCCGTCCTGCCGCTGGGGCTGGATCTCCACCTGCTCTTCGGCAGCCAAACGGCGGCACGGAATTCCCAAAAAGCACAACTTCCCAGGCAGCGGGGTGAGCGCCTGCACTTCCAAATCCTCCAGGCCAGGGCAGCTGGGTGGCATGCTGCTGCTCACTCCGGGTCTCAGGACGGGCAGTGGCACATCAGGAGAGAGCTCAGCAGTGCCAGTGCACTGAATGACAAAAGAAGGTACAGGAAAGCTGACTGTCCTAGGGCCTTTTCTGCCCGTGCTTTAAGCGTGCCCCTGCATCTCAGGTTTAACTGCTCTGAAATCAGAGGTCTCTGGATTTGTAAGGCTTGAATCTGCCCATTGGTCCATGTGGGTTTTTTCCTTTCCCATTTACAGCCACATATTAAAGGCTGAACGCAGGAGCTTTGCTGCAGACAAGTGCAGGCACATGCACAGAACCTGAGGAGTAGCAGGCGAGCACTTCTGCGGTAATAAGCTCCATGCTGTGCTCAAAAAGGGCACTTAATTTTTCATTCTTAAATGCTGTGATGTTCTTGTCTTCCGGCTTCACCAAAACTCCTCCATGGAGATGGATGGGCCATGCAGAACACAGTTATCAGAAAGATTAAGCCAGGACTTGTCATTTTTTTATATCAGCGAGCAGTCAGGTTGACGAGTGATGTCCTCTTAGCTCCTGGGATGCGTCCGGCACCTTTAGTGCCAGTAGTAAAAAGGACTATAAAAAATACCATAGAAGAAAGGGTAATGATGAAATTTAACTGCTCCCTAGCACACACCTGGGGTCTAGTAATCTGGAAATGGGGGGTTCAGGTGCTTCATCTTTTACTGCCTTGTCCTTGTCGGTAAGTTTAAGGTCCTTCCACTGAACCGTAACATATTGTGGTCAATGTGAGAGCCAGTCCTTGGCCCCCGCGTAGCCCATGTGGAGCAGCAGCGGTGCCGAGTGCTTGGCTGCCACTGTGCTGGGCTGCAGGCTTGGCTGCACTCTGCTGCCCACAGTGGGCACGGCACCATGGCACAGCATCATGGCACAGCACCATGGCACTACACCAAGACATGGCACCATGGCACGGCACCAAGACATGGCACCATGGCACGGCACCAAGACATGGCACCATGGCACGGCACCAAGACATGGCACCATGGCACAGCACCAAAGCATGGTACAACACCGCAGCACAGCACTGCAGTCCAGCGAGTGGGCTGGAGACAGCTCAAGGTGTTCTGTGCAGAGCAAGTCAGCACTGCTTTATTGTGTTTAGGGATTGCGGCCCATCTCTGTGTTATTAATCTAAGAAACAACTGATACTAAATGATCATGCAACATTAAATTTATAGACCCTTGCATATAGCTTCTATTGATCTTTTTTCAAGCATCATAAATATGTGATGGAGTGTATACAGCAACACTTTCCCCACCACTCCATTGATGGTGGTTAAACTTTTCATCTCTGTGTCGGAAGTGGGCGATGTGTCTCTGCGGGCAGGGATGACCCGTCCTCATCATTTCTGTTTTAATTACCAGGAATTGGAGAGAGCTCTGCCAGCACAACAGGAGGGGAGAGCTGTTGTATTTCTTCTTTCCCTAGGTTGCCTCTCTCCCTGCCCAGGACCCATCATTTGTCCTCACAAACTTCTGTCCCCCGGAGCAATGCGGTGCTGCCTTTGCTCTCAGCCCCAGAGCCAGCTCCGTGATGCAGCCCCTCTGCCGCTAGCAGCGTGCCGTGCCCCAAGCAGGGCCTTGTCCTTGGCTCAGGACATCAGCTCATGAATGCACAGGTGCTTCCCAGTGCTGCCAAGTTGTTTGTCTGTTCCCTAGTGCTTGCCGTGCTGCCGGGGCTCTGCACAGTGCCCAGAGGCACCACGCTGCGCTCAGCACCGAGCGGCACAGGCTGCACAAGTGCCTGTGTGCACGGACACCCACTGTCCCTGTCATCTATAGGAAATACCCAGAGCTTCAGGCACTGCTGTGATACAAACAAGGGGCTGAGATTTGCAAATCATCCTTCAGCATAACCTGAAACAACTTATATCCTAGAGCCATCTAGGGGCGAAATCCTGGCTCCGTGAAGTCAGGGGGAGTTTTGACTTCAGTGGGGTGAGGACCTGGAAGGAGCAACATTTCCACCCTTGCGCTGCCCCGGGGTACCCCCAGAGCCACAGCTGGTGCAAGGACCAGGGGATGCTCAGTTGCTGTGCCCGAGGGCAGCTGAGCCGCGGGGTCTTCCCCAGCCCCGTGTTGTGCTGCCAACCCCTTGCCTTGCAAACACAGCAGCAGCTCGAGAGCGGGGCTCAGTAGCACCAGCCCAGAGCTGCTCCGCAGCATGCCGTGCCTCGGGTGCCATGCACAGCACAGGGCCAGCAGAGCACCTTGGAGGAGCTGGTGAGCACCTGCGTGGTGCAACCCAGGCTGCGGTGCCAGCAGCGTGCCCAGCGATACCCCCAGCAATTTGCTCCACGTGTGATGGGAGAGGGGATAACTCGCGAGCAGCACAATGCCCTCCGTCTAAATTATTCCTCCTCCTCCTCCACAAATGTCATAGCAGAGATTAGCCATCATGTGTCCTTAAGTATCCCATTTATCCCAAATGACTCTGAGCATATTAACTGCATTTAGATGAAAATGAGCCTCTGTACCCAGAGCCCGGACCAGCCCCTGCACGCCCCTCGTTGTGCCATGGCAGAGCTGGGGAACCCGGGAACCTGTAGCAGTTCAGTGTTCTTCAGTACTTACTTTTCCCCCTCCTGTTTCAGGATGAGTTTAATCCCTACAAAATTCTCTTAATTTCGATTTGCCAGTCATGGATTCCTTTTCAATTAACCTCAAAAAGTACCAATTAAAGAGAATAGTGCAGCAGCCGCCTAAGTACAGGCTATGCCAAAGCCTTGAGAAGTGTTTTTGCGCCAAAAGTTAACGATAAAGGTCAAAAACAAGCTGCAGTGCAGAGTTAATTTGAACGGGAAACCCCAGAATTAATGTGAGCACGAGCCCACAGAATCTCTTGAAAATTTGGGGTAGATTTACTTAAGCTTCTCATTATACTGCAAGTTTGTCTGGGGTTCAGATGAGAGCTTGGAACGCATTGAGTCTCACGTCCATAGGGAGCAGCAGGGCAGGGCCATGGGGATGGGTGCACTCTGCATGGCCCTGCTCTTGTTCGCTGTCCTCACTGCCACGTGCCCGGCAGGTAGGGACATCAGCCAGTGCACGACGTGCCCCAGACAGCGCTGGCACCCACCCTGTGTGCTGGCAGAGCCCCAGCATGGGGACAGGGGCCCCCGTGTGTCCCTCGGCCCCATCCCTACATGCACACATGTGGGGCATGGTGACGTTGCCGGCAGCACGCCGAGCGCTCTGCCCACCGCTGTGCCACCGGCTGACGGCAGCGGGTCTGCGTATTGTAACGTGGCAGAACTTTGGGAAGATTGGGCTGCTCTTCTCATTAACGTCCCCCGGGGCCCACAGTCTCTTTAGTACTAACACAGTAACGAAGGCCACAGCCTATTAATTGCGGTGACAATGATAAAGGAAGAGTCAGAAGCAGCTATTTGTCTTTCATGTAACCTCGTGCATCATCACAAGATAAATGAAAACTCATTTTCTGCTTTGATTCAGTCTAATTTTTCAGGGCCCCCGAGGCAGGTTACAGGAACTGTGTCGCTTCATCCCATAAAAGTGCCGGCCCCGCGGTTCAAGGGTCAGGGAAAGTGCACGGCGCCCGCGCGAGCCGCCCGCTGCCCGGCCTCCCAGGGGCGGTGTAAAAGCGGGACGGGGTCTGCTGCTCATCATCATTAAATCCCCATCGGGAGGCGTCGCGGGGCCCGATCGATGCTGCACGTGGCCACGGCACTGCCCGTCCCCACAGCCCCGTCCTGGGGACCGCGGTCGGAGCGGCCGCTGGTGACCTCTGGTGTGCACAAGGTGGGTGACGTTTTGGGAGGTTGCTGGGGGGACACCCCCAGTCCAGGCCTCTGCCCAAAGGCGCTGCTTCCAGCCACGCTCAGGGTGGGATGATGTGTTTTTACCTGCTTTGGGGTCACCGATACCCCAAAAGCAAAATGCACTCGGGATGCTTCTCCTGTGACCTTAGCGAGAAGTGATCGTCTCGGAAATGCACTCTTTTGTAGGAAATTAGCCCATTCTAATCAAGAGGAATTAAACTTCACACATGCAAACCGGACACGCCTCTTCTGACAATCTTGGTGTTAACAACGTGCAGTACATTAACTTGATTAATCTTAACATAATCTTTTCCTTGCGTGCTGTGCTGGTGTCTTTTCCGCCGATCCCGAAATGTCACCGGCGTAGCAGCCGTCTCCTCCCGGTACAAACAGAGCCAAAAATAGGCACAGCCCCGGCGCTGCGGCGCGTCCCGGCCTCCTGGCTCTCGCCCGGCGGTGACGAGGAGCAGGGCTCCCAGATGGCCGCGTTTCCCAGCCCGGACGCTTTGCCCAGGCTGCTCCGTGGGCTTTGGCCGCGTGCCTGGAGCGCCGGACATCCGCCGGCCCGCGGGGAGCGGTATCTCCAGCAGAGCGCTCGGCTGCCTGCAGGTTGCGGCACAGAGGCGGTCGTGCCGGCCGGACCCCGGAGCGTGCTCAGCGCACCCCGAATGCGGCACGCACGGTTCAGGGCACCCCGCGGGGATGGCTGCGGGACGGCTCTGCTCAGAGCGGTGAAACACGTGGATTGTAGTATGTGACAAGGGCAGCCTTGCTAAGGCAAGGCCACCGCCTGTCCTGGGGGCTGCAGCCCTTCCCTCGCCCCGGCGGGTGCTCTCCAGATGCTGGCGAAGAGATGGGGCTGGGCTTTAACTGGAGGTGTTGTTTGTTTCCGAAATGCTGGGTAAGGAATACCGCCGGAGTGGTTCCCCAGCATCTTGCTCCAGCTGAGGCCAGCAAGAAGCTTAACCTGGGGCAGATTTGAATGTGATTTCAATTAATGAACGGATTCTCTCCCTATGGCTGTTTTCTCCTTTTTCCTTTTTTAAGGCACAACAGAACTTTCCGTAAGGTTCAGTGCAGCTGGGAGCACTGCACAGCCCCGCTGCCTGTCCCCGCTCTGCGTGGCCCCGCGGGCGGCTCGCTGCTCCCATCCTGCCGGGGTGTGCAGGGCAGGGTGTGCAGCCCCCAGTGCCCACGTTGCTGGGCAGGGGCTGTGCGCGGGAGGGGTGCACTGCAGGGAGGCATGCATGTGGGAGACCTGCAGGGACATTGGTGGCCTCAGAGAGGTGACACTGCATGTGGGGACTGCGGGAAAGGCGCTGCACACGGAAACACAGGAGTGTGGCACCAGGGATGGCTTCTGGCACGAGGACCAGCCCTGACGCTGTGAGTTGGTGGCTGTTTCCTGCATGGACGTGGTTTACCTTTTCCCTTTGCTTTTCACCCTGTTGAAGTCAGTTCTTGTCAGTGTTCCGAGGTTCCTCAATTCTTCCCCAAAGAAGCGCTCTGAATTTGGGAATAAACAAGGGCTCTTTGTGTTGGGGTTTTTTCTTTTTTAATTTTTGTTTAAAGAAAGAGGAAAGAGTGAGAAAGGGGGTCGGGAAGAAAGGGCCCAAAGGGGCAAAACGAAAAATAAGGAGAAAATGAACACAACTGCTCAGCTCCAGGACGGTGTGTGTTTCCCTTTCGTTTGCTCCGGTTCAGGAGGGAGGGGGAGGCTTTGCTAACACATTCAAATGAATTTGATATTCAATCAATGAAGATTAACTTGCCCAAGGTAAGATGGTTTTTACATTCATAAGGAAGTCAAATACGATTATGCATATGAGGAAATTATACAGAGATGAGTAGAGTATAATGTATGATAATTATTTGAAAGGATATACTTACACACTGATTAGCATATCTTGAAGACCAGACAGAGATGGAAGAATAGAAGGTAAAGAGATTCCTCAAGATGAACAAACTGTGTAAAACTCGCTCCTCAAAAATCAGAGAAGTTTGTTAGAAATAGCATTTTCTTAAGGATGGCAACCTTAAAAAAATCCTTCACAAGTTCACCCCTTGATTAGAAATTACAAAAAACATATATGTATATATATATTCAAATTGACCATGTGGAACTTGGCTGGGAATCTCCTCCTGGCGAGGCAGGACGGACACAAAGGGATGAGAGGGGTGGGCAGCGTGGTGCTGGGCTGCGTGCCTGGCTCCCCATGCTGTGCTAACCAGGCTGCAGGGTGGGCATGCCCAGTGCTATGGGGAGCAGTGCTGGGGGGGCTGGGACACAGAGCCGGCTCCTGTGGGGTTTGGCTTCTTGCTTTCCAGCAGCTGTTGATGGGAAAGAAGCGTCTCCTTAGCCGAAATATTTATCTGCTCTCAAAAAAAGATCTGTCATCCAAATTTGTCAGCAGGGCCCTTGGTGCGTGTATGTGTGGAGAGAGCAGCTGAGATGGGTTTTGTGTTAAATACAGTAGAAATATTGTGTCTGCTTAAGCAAGGGCAAAACAATGAGCACTGCTCAGCTAATGAGCTCGATGAGCTCCCACTGAGTGGGAAGTGATTAGAGTGCGCCGGCCCGGCTCCCATCAGAGGCTGAGGATCTGACGGAGGCAGGGTGGGATGCTGCAGAGTGGGATGCTGCAGGGTAGGATGCTGCAGGTGGGATGCTGCAGCACGAGGCTGGGAGCCCGGAGCCCTTCGGCCTCCCGTCCAGTGGGGCAGTGCAGGGAACTTGGCCCTGAACAAGCACCCGGTGCTGCCAGCTGGCACGCAGCACTGGGAGCAGGAGGATGCACAGGGCAAAGCAGTGCTCCCTGCGGGACAGGGAGAGGGTTGGGAGAGGCCCTGGGACATCGGGCTATGGGGATGCATGGGATTTGGGATCCAGGCAGAGCACTGACAGTGCAGGGGACACAGCATCGTCGCATGGCACAAACGTGGTGGGTCTACGAAGCAAAGGGACAGCCCCTCAGCCTCCCCAGGGCTGCTCTGTGAGGCTGGGCTAACTCCTCTGGTGGAGAATTTTGCTTCATTATTAAAAAATAGAAAATGGGCCTGTCCTTTCCAAGAACCCACAGCTTGCCTGTGAGCTCTGGGCAGGGGATTCCTCCTTTCGCTTCCACAAGGTCTGCGCTCCGCTGGGAGCACCGGGAGCACCGGGAGCACCGGGAGCAAGGTGCTCCGTGATTTCTCAGCCAGAGCAGAGAGCGCTTTGTCCCAGTGGATCCTGTCCCCCAGCCCTGCCGTGGAGGCAAGCAGAGTTGTGAAGGGAGGTGTCCCAGGGCCGTGGGCAGCCAGCACCCTCCCAGCCCAGCATCTGCAGGGG
>NC_034426.1:8559994-8574706 GCF_002078875.1 Numida meleagris
TCTCAGGCTGGATAACTTCAATCTTCAGATAGAAAGACGCACAAAATCTGGCTGGTCCTTAAGCTTTATTCATTAGGAGGCTGCAAGTACCCATAAAAAGGCAGCTTTTGCAAAAACAAGTACTCAAAATCAAGAGGAATCGGTTTTTATTAACTGCTTTGAAGGACAGGAGACAAATCTGTTTCTTTAACTCTTTTCTGAAGCAGCACAGAAGTTCTCCATTGCAGATAACTCTGTTCTTTCCCTGTTCCCAGAGAGTGGCTGCTTACAGGGAACTTGTGGGCTCCGCTCTGCCCTGCAACAGGCACAGAGCTGCTGCTGCTGGCGGCCAGGAGCCCCTGCGGGACCCCACGTCCCATGTGTCCTCGTCCCTGTGGGGTCGACCTGGAGCATCCTTGAGGGTGTGGGGAATCACTCTGAACCAGGTGCTCCAGCAGTGTCTGTGTGAGCCAAGGGGAGCTGCCGCCCCTTCCCACGGAGCTGCACCCTCGGCCTCACCGCTCTGCAGCCAGGCAGCGCTCGGGGTTTCCCTCAGACAAAGGCTGTTGCTGGATGCGTGGCATCTGTTAGCAGACTACCGCTGTCATTAGCTGCAAGCAGGCATCTGCTGCTCCAACCACGCACGGAACAGATGCCAGTTTGGAAGGAGCGGGGGTGGGGAAACCCCCGAGCTCCAATATTTCGCTGTCCTACAGACGTCCCTTCGCAGTTGGCAGCGGGGGTGGGTGCACCTGGGCAGCTGCAGCGCTCTGAGAGCTGCCCAGAGCAGCCAGTTTCACGCTGAGCCATGGGCGACATGCACCAGGGGTGCCCTGTTCCAGGAGGGCCCTGTGCCATGCAGCACATCCCCACTGAAGCTTTGGGGCGCGACGTACATCTGTGCAGCATTGCTGCTGTACAGGGAGAGGTACGGGGGCTCTCAATGCGCCCAGCCCTCGCTGTCAGCTTTTTAAGTCCTTCCTGGGATGGATGAGGGAAATAGGGGGAAAGCGTCTGTGCCGTGGGTCTGTACCCATAACCCCATCGAAATGAGAAGACGAGGACCCTGCGCTGATGGATAATGAGACAATATCAATGTGCTGCGTTGTTAGCGCCATACCAAATAGGCTTTTAATTTTCTGGGGAGGTGTGGGGCGTCTCTGCAGTGCCAGCATCAATCACCGTCGCCAGGGCTGGGTCCCGGCTCTCCCGGGGCCTTTCATTGTAAAGGATTCCCTCTGCCTCTGGCTGGGGGCTGTTCTCTGTGGCGATGCCTCTCACAGACTAATTGCTGATTTGTTCTTCTTATGATGATAGAGCTCGTGTCACCACGGAACAGAACATTAGGATAAAGTCCTTAAAGTGGTTGTGCAGCTGGGAAACTAATCTGCAGTCCCTTCTGGTTAAAAAAAAAAAAAAAATAGTGATGTTGGTAGTGGAGATATTATTTGTGTCCATTAATGGCTGGAAATGAGTGTGGTCTGGTCATAATCCGCTCACTACCCGGGTAGCCTGGCCGTTCCCATTTTCTCCCACACGCCTGAACCTGCTGGCAGGGCTTGGGGTGGCACGCAGCGAGGTGACACAGTGGGGTGACACAGTGGGGTGGCAGCGAGGTGACACCAATCTGCTCCTGCAGGGCCGAGGGCCAGGCTGCAGGGCACGGAGATAAGGCTTTGGGCAAACCCAGCGCTAACCCAGGCACTACCGCGTGGCTTTGCCATCCGGCAGAGCTCCGCAGAGCTCAATGCAGCACGGCACGCGGGGAGCAGAGAAAGGCAGAGCAGGGGGAAGGTGCTCGCCTGAGAAGCCACTTGGGGGGAAAAAGTATCGTTAAAAAAAGAAAAAGGCAAAGCTGTGTCTGCGGCCCCTTCCCCAGATGCAATCCCACTCCTGTAATTTCTGGGGGAATTGGTTCATCTTGGGTGCAGATATATTTGTGTCAAGGTGCAGCTGCACAGATAGCCTGACTCTATGCATAGTAAGAGGCTTTCAGAGAAAGAGGTTATGCCCAGAGCAAGGCCTTATCAGAGCAAGCTGCCTGCCATTTATCTGGTTCCCTATCAAATATGAAAACAGGCCTCAATCTGCTGCTTCTATTTTCCTTGTGAAGGCTATGGGTGGAATAATAATTTAGGCCCTTTTTTTTGTTTCCAGCACTAACCTTCTGCCCAGCTCAGCTCCCAACTTCCCTGCCTGGTTCTGCTGAGCCCAGGCATCCGTGCAGGGGCATCTGTGGGGGTCGGACCCCTGTCCTGGGGTGGGATGCTGTGTTTGGTGACATGGGGCTCCCACCGCCCGCATCCCACTTGCCCTCACCGTGAGCTCTGGTGCCCGACGCGGTGCTGCTCAGTGCCAGGGGGTGGGGGCTTGGCACAGGGCTGGGGGGAGCCAGTGGGGAGAGGACCCGACTGTGTAGCCCCGGCCCCTCGCCCGCCCCGCTGTGGCTGCCAGGGCTGCAAAGCCACTGCTTACATTTCTAATTCCATATCTGTGTCTAACTGCTGATGCTAAACTCCGATCCCACAGCTTCTGAGGGCAATGCGATCCACATGTTAATATTTTAAGCCAGCCACTAATATTTTTATGTGGGAAATTGAGATTTTCTACGGTTGCTGGATGAGCAGGGCATTTCTCCACACTGGAGTATGAAAACTGTAGCTCGGGAAAACATTATTTTACATATTTGTATCTCACCGTGCCCCCAGCCCCACGCATCCCGCAGAGCATCCCGGGGTGCCTGGCAGGGATCAGCCCTGCAGCACTGCCTGCACGGGATGGATCTGTGGGAAGCTCCGTCTTCCTCAGTGCCTGAGACAGAAACCCATGTACCAGGCTCGGGCTCTCAGTGTCCGGCCGCGGGCAGCTGCAGGAGGACACGGGGCAGTGGCAGCTGCGTGGCCACCACCAGAGCTCAGTGCAGCCATCCCCGCTGGGGCAGTCCATAAATCATGTTCCTGGGCAGCTGGCACGGTCTGGGTGCTGCTTTCTGGCCGCAGCTCTGGGGTCACAGGCACCGTGACTTGTCACTGGGATTCAGGTCAGGAAGCAGCGCAGGGATGCAGGCATAAGTGTGCACACTTTTGCACACTCGTGCACACACATGCACGCTTCCCTCCCCTGTGCCCCGCTGCAGCCCCAAACCTCGCTGGTGTTGGGTGGTGGCAAAGCTTAAGCGAGCTGTGTGTGCAGGAGTTTGGCTCCTCGGGATCCTTGCAGAGGAGGCAGCGTGACAAAATAATCCAGAACAAAACTTTGGGAAGTGTTCTCTGGGATAGTGGCCTCTTTCTGCGGTAGGAAATGGAAGGCCTTGTTGGGTGTAAGCAAGTTGCAGATGAAGGTGGGTAAATATTGAGACAGATGCACCTCAGCGTTGTTCCAGCGGCTCAACGTGCATTTCGCATGTGCGGACTTGAACGAGCGCTCGGAGATTTTGACCCGCTGGTATGGATTACTGTGAGAGAACCTGCCAGGCCCACATCATTGTTTCAGACAAGGCCATGATGCAAATTGGCAGACAAAGAAGTGAGCAGTCAATACAGATTAGAATTAAGTCTCTCCTCTTGTCCACAGCCACGGGCCCCGCATTGATTGTGCTGCGAGCGCCAGGAACCTGCGCTCGGCCCGGGCGGCCACGAGGGCACAGGAGTGGGGCTGCATCCCCTCGTGGCTGCCCCCGTCCCACGGAGCACCCACAAACCGCCCCTCCTGCCGTGGGTGCCCCCAGAACGATACCAAGCAGCGCTCGGTGTGGGTGAGACACAGCTGGGAGCGAGCCTGGGCAGCGCTGCGGGATGTCGTGCTTGGGCCAGCGGCTCTCTGAGTATTCCCGGTGTTTCCCAGCTCTTGTTTTGTCCTCCAAGTGTTTGCTCCCGGGCTGTGAGGGCAGCAGGCAGGCGGTGCGTGCCAGGCTCTGGGTGCGGGGGTCATGCAGAGGGAAAAAATTTCAGCAAAGGTCATATTGGTTTGGTAGGGAGGCAAAACGATTGGGCGTAGCGACTTGTGGTTGGGTTTCTGTGGCGGAGCCGCCGTGCCTTGTAACGCCGTGGCAGCAGATGTCCTCGTGCTGTAGAGCTGCACCAGAAATGTAAATTCCTCTATCAGTCAGGATCCAGAGCCACAAGCCCCGGCCCCGGGTGACCTTCCAGCCCTCCTCCCTCGACCTCGGCTGCATTTTGTTCTCAATTTAATTTATTTGATAGAAGCCGCAAGAAATAATGTCTTTTCTTTTCCATTTGCGTTCTCATGCAAATGAATCCGCGCTAACTTTTATTTTCTCCGTTTCCCAATTGTCATGCAAAGCCCGTCGCCCTGCGCCATCTCTCCTCTGGCCTTCCTCCTCCTCCTCCTCCTCCTCCTCCTCCCTGAGGTGATTCAGTGCTGTGCCCATGGCGCTGCGGGGCAGAAGGTTCTGCCTTGACCCAGGGCTGGCACAGGTGTGAGCGCTGTGACCCAGCCTCAAACCAGCAGGGATAAGAGGTTTCAGGGCCCAAGGAGCCTCAGCCCTGGCTCAGATGCCTGCATGTACAAGGATTATGAGCCGAGTTACAGCACGCATGTATCGCTGAAAGGTTTGGGGTTGGGGATGGAGAGCAGTGCGTTACGCTCCCTCCCGTTCCATCCAGCAGCCGGCAGCTCACGGCGCAGCCCCAGCGCCTGCTCCCCGCTCACAGCGCTGCCAGCAGCCGGGCACGGCCGGCCCTGCCGCGGGTGACAAAGGACGCGGGCACGCGGCTGGCAGAGGAGCCGGCACAGCCCTTTGTTCAGCGCTCACCCCGCGGAGCTGCCGCCTCCCAGCCTTTGCATTTTGATGCCGGCGCCTTTCTTTGCATTGACCGGAGTTTATCACATATCTCTGGTTGGGATCCTGCCTAGCTTAGCATAAGACAAAAATGAGAAGGAAAAAAAAAAAAAAAATCGGCTGAATAATAGGACGGATTTGTAGCAGCTGAGGATTTGCATTCAAATGTTCGCCAGCCTCCTCTGAGCTCGAGTTTTATCATGTCTTTACAGCCAACAGCTTGTTTATGAATAAAAAATGTGGCATGAAACCAGAGGAGTGAGTTGTCTTTGTTTTGTCAAGTGTGCGGAGACAAAATGCTGGCGGCTCGCACGCCTTCACTGCGCAGGGCCCGCGGGACGGGGCAGCTGGCGGGTACCTGCGCGTTGCCATGGCCGGGCACCCCGCGCCCTGCATATGCATGAGCCGCCAGGCAGCGCCCGCTTTGACAGGCAGCCGCTTTATTAACTCATTAAGCTCATCTTGTTCCTTTAAATGCGGTATAATTACGAATAAAGCTGTCACACTTTGTTTGCAGTTCTAGAATTTAGCCGAGTGCTGCGGCGACCTGGGCTGCGGGGACACGGGCCACCGCGGTGTCAGCGTCCTGAGCACGCAGCACGGCTGTGCCCACGGACAGCATGCGTGCCAGGAGGATCCCGCGTGTCACCCCGAGTGTCACCTGTGCGTGTCACCCCGTGTGTCACCCATGTGTCACGCCGTGACAAAGAGCAGCTCGCTCTCAGAGCCGCGCTTTGGAAGTCCTCTCAGGACAACAATGGCCTGCATTCATTTTCCTGCTTTTGCAGAAACTCCTCTAAGGCCATGTCCTAGATTTAGCGCAGGTTCTGATAAGGCGGGGAGAGATAAGTCCCAGATTGTACTGCTGTGCCCAACAGACTGGTTACATCGTGCTTGATGACACTTCAGCCCCGTTGTCATGACCCCATATAATCCGGCATCCTGGACCATCTGACACACATTTACACTTAACATTTTGTTAGAGACTCTATAAATGAGATCTCTTTGACCTTCAATCCTTGGCTAATTGCTAGTTTCATGTACAAGACCGGCCTAATTTTACGTGATAATTACCTGAAAGTGGCGATACATATGGCATCGCATGTTTGAAATGTCAGAACTGGAAAAATATCAAGTGGCTGGAGTCTTAGGCAAATGGAGGGAGCGGAAGGGTCAGAACAATATTCTTTACTGCTCAGATGATGAAGAGAGACTATACATCACTATAAACCCCAGTAAATAGTATACATCCGTAATAAATCCTGTGCATAATGTTTGCTGAAGGGGGCTGTAGCCGTGTGGAGCTGGATGCTAAGGCGGCCGTAAAACAAAAAGAGATCTTGAATTTGCGAGCGGTCCGGCCATTCGTTCTGCATGTCTCTCTTCGCCGAGGAGCCCGTGCTCTGCCCAGCACCCCGTGCTCTCCTGCCACACCACTGCGAGGTGCCCGGTGTGTGTGTCCCAGTGAGGATGGGCTGGGGGAGGCCGTGGTGTGCCCGCCCCCCATGCTGTCTTCCCAAGGTGCAGCCGCCGAAGAGCGCTGAGCCCTGTCTTTGGCTTTAACTAATTGGTTCATAAGGTTATAATGAATGAAAATAAAATCGCTCCAGTGATTAGTTCACTGTAAACATTATTGACAGCTCTTCCTAAATACGGTACACTCAGGTCCACAGCCCTGGTTGGGAACAGCAGAGACCGTGGGACCAGCATGATGAGAGGTGAGACGGAGCGATGGGATTAGTGCGTGCAGGCTCTGTGCCCGTCTGTGTTTGTTTGGCGTTGGGTTTTTTGGCTTATCAGCTTCCTGGCACTGCCTGAAGCGTGTCGCTGATGCTCCCCTCCAGCAGATGTTCTCACTGAACTCGTGATGAATTCCTCTTCAGGTTCTCAGGAGTCCCTTCTGATTACGGCACTCAGAAGTTCCCCAGCCCACTTTTGGATGGGCAGATGTGTTCCCCAGCTGCTCGGTGCTGCTGCTGTGTCCCTGCTGCCCACGGGCTGTTGAGCATCTCTAACACCGATGCGAGTGGAGGGAGGAAGGGGCGATCCTTCAGGTTCCCTTCTCCTTCCCTTCCCACCAGCGAATCCATTTGCCGGAACGGAGCATCAAACACTTTGTGTCGCAGCCCCCAAATCGTAGGGTTGGTTTGCAATCAGAGGCAGAACTAAATGAGACACGTTCAGCATTTGTGGAGCTCAGAGGATGCGTGTGGACGCGCTGTTCACCCCTTCCCCTCGTCTTTGCCCCCTCCCAGCACTGCCCAGTTTGTGGCAAAGAGCAAAATCTGCAGTGTTTGCAGTGCACCCCTTCCTGCCACATCTCAGCCCCAGCCTGTTTTCTCAGCTAATCCTTTTAGAAACGTGGAAATGGGGAGGCAGCCCCGGTGTCAGCCCAAATCAGATCTCCTCCCTCCAGGTGTTCGTTAAGATTTACTGCTTTTCTTCTCTACTCTGTCCTGCAAACTGATAAGCAGTTGAACCAATAATGAAATGGTAAACAGCAGAGTAAACACGTTCATAATTTTAGTTCAAAAGCTTCAGGGAAACGAGGGATTTGCACAGGAGGCTCCTGGTTCGTCTGCATCTGGGCACCCCTGGGTCGCTCATCTCTGCACAGAGTGAAGGGCTGAGCTCTGTCCTCCCACCCCAGACCTCAGCTGCGTGGGCTGGAGGCCTCCATCTCAGCCCAGCAGTGGTCTCTGGCTGCTAAAGGTTGGGCCGGAAAGGACCATCCCTTTGGGAAAACACCATTATCAGGTGCTGTCTGATTTCTATTTGCTCCTAATTAGCACAGAGCAGCCTGGGCGGCCAGAGCCCTGCGCTCACCCCAGCACCGGTGCTTCCCAACGGCAGTGCCACGATGGGCAGCTCTCTGGCTCAGGGTGAAGGTGATGGCTGAGCTTTGGTTCTGAGGGACGCAGGTCCTCGAGCAGAGCTGCTTTGTGCACTCTTTCAGTAGCAAGGGCTCATTGTGCAGGTGCATTTTGTCTCCTTGCACATCTTTGGGTTGGTAGAAGGTGACCCATCTGCACTCACATGCTTTGGCTGCAACATGCTGGGTTGGCTTGGGATAGGGGCTGCACTGGCCTTGGGATTGGGGCCGTGTTGGCCACAGGACTGGGGCCAGGTTGGCCTTGGGACTGGGGCTGAAGCTGTGAGTGCCCCGCATGCAGCACACGATGCTGCGAGCACAGCCCAGCGCTGCCTTCTGCCCGCACACCTCCCCACTACACCGCGAGCATGCATCATATTTTGTGCTGACTTAATGCAACACGGATAGTTGTACTTTCCAAGTAGCTGGCAACCCTTAATCAATGTTAATTGGCTCTAATTAGCATATGTTAATTAATGATATTTACTACAAATTAAAGGTATGAGTGCTCCCAGAGGGTTTCCTGTTCATCCAATTAGTGCCAATTAGTTGCAATTAACACGTGTAAATGAGATGCCATTGAACCCAAAACAAACAGCACATAGTCTGCCGTACTCACTCGCAGTTGAACTTGTGCTCGTTGTGCCGAGGGGAGGGGGAGAAGGACTGCAGAAGGCTTTCAAATAACTGCAAGGTCCCTAACATCTATTTAGGCGGGCTCATTATGTCTTATTTTGTCTCTCACTCCGTGCGAGCAGGTTGGAGGAAGGTGGATCTGAACAAAAGCCCTTGACAAAACAAATGGGATGTGCTTTCCCGTCTCGCTGGGCCGCGGGAAGGTCGCCGTGGTGTTTTGGGAACGCTGCCGTGCCGCTTTGCGCCCATCCCTCTGCTTGTCTTTGGTTGGGGGACATGGCCCTGAAGCCGAGCCCACCCAGCACCCCACACCCACCAGGCTTGGACACGGCACTCGGCGGCTCCAGGAGGACGCTGGCAGCTCCACAGGGTCCCCAGTGTCCCCTCAGTGCTCTTTTTCCCAGCCAGCATTGAGCACTGTCACCAGGCAGCGTGCTTCGGGTGCTTCCCTGCTCTTGCTTCAGCCTGGAGGGAAACACATCCACCGCAGCGCTGCCCCTCGGCTTGGGCTGCGCACGCAATCTAGCAGGCAGCAGAACAAATTGTCATAATTGTGTTTTAATTAAAAAGCGTAAATGGATTATCTTCAGGTAAGGATGATTTATTTAACTAATCAGTCTGATCGCAGCGAGCGTATAGACTGGAGATGGAAATCATGCGGTGGAAATGGGCGCTTCCTTTTCCCATCAGCCCCGGAGCCGCCGGGACCGCAATGGCAGGGATGGGCATGGCCCCGTGCGGCCGCTGGGTGCAGGGCTGCTGCTGCAATGGAGTGGGAGCCAAGGGCTGCCTCCAACGTGTCTGCTGCATTGGTGCACGGGGTGCTGCTGTCCAGCCCGGGCATCCCGGCGTGCCTTTGTGGTTGGGACTGGATGACCTCTGAAGTCCTTTCCATCCCAATCCATTCTGCGGTTCCATGAAGCGTTGTAAGGAGAGAGGTTGCTTTGCTGGAGTTCAAGAGGCGTCTGGACAACGCTCTCAGACGTGTGGTCTGATTTTTGGGTGGTGCTGTGTGGAGCCAGGGGTCGGACTCCATGATCTTCATGGGTCCCTAACAGCTCGGGATATTCTGTGGTTCCGTGGGAGCCTTTGGTGGGGCTTTGTGCCGTGCAGGGCTGGTGGGGCAGAGCCGTGGGCTGTGCCCGCTGTGCCGGTGGGACTCAGCCAGGCACAGGACGTCCCCTGCCCTGGTTCTGCATGCGGGGAATTATCCGCAGCCATTGCAACGTGACCTGGGAAATAAGGCACCTGTGGTGTTTTCTGTTATTCCCAAGAAAATTCTCCTTGTGTTTAATAGGTGATGTTTAATAAAAATGAAAATGAGCTTATCCTGAGCAGGCATGCACGCCAAAAGCTGGCATTTAAATTAGAAATTATGATTTAATAACTTGTCAAGAAACTCACCAACGTAACAGCGTGATAATTATTGAAAGGAAGCTTCATAAATAGGGGGAATACTGAGATCTGTGCGAGGGCCGGGCTCCGTGGGTGCAGCTTTGGGCCAGGGGGTCTGGCGCTGGGGGAGGGGCAGGGTGCAGAGCAGCAGTTGCGAGCCAGGGCTGGGGCAGGGGGTGCAGGTGGGTGGTGGGGACTGGCTGCAGCTGGAGCTGCTCTGAGCACGGTGGGCCGGGCAGAGCCTTCCCTGGCTGATGCCTTTTGGGCCATCAGCACCGCTACCCCCCGCCCCGCCAGCCCCCCAGCCCCATTTGCCAGGAAAATGATGCTCAGTGGGGCCCTGCGATCTGAATCATGTCCCGTCTCTTAATTTAGACAAGACGTTCGCATAAGGACTGCTTAATATATATTTTAAATTACAGTCTTGACTTTCTGTTGGTTGATTGCGGCATATGACTCTCAGTTGGAAGGCCATTATTTCTGCTATGATTTACAAAGCAGTTAAAGAGAAATCAATGTGATAAATATTGAAGCATTGTAATAGATAATCCCGTGTGTTCTGGGGTGTTCTGTTCTCCGCTGCCGTAGCCAATGGGAGATTCTCAGTGCGGAATGCTCAGCAGCAAAGGGGACCGTGGCCAACCTCTGGGGAAGTTTCCCACTGTTCTCAGCAGCATTGGGTCAGCACTTCAAAACAGCCAAGGTGCTCATGAGCTTCCTCCTAACTTCAGTGAGTCCACCAGGTACTGGTGGCAGCTACAAGGCATGCACACATCTGGGGGGAGCTCTGTCTGCCTTCCCCCTGCACACGAGCACGGTGTCTGCTGGGGCTGCGGTGCACGGGGACACCCAGCTGTGTGTCCCAGAGCGTTTTACAAAGGTTTGTGCTTCAAAATCCCCATCCCCGTGCCCAGAGGGTGATTGATTCCCGTTCTGTGTTGGGTAATAGAGCCATGAGTGGGAAGCGCAGTGCTCCCGGAATAACACAGACAGATGCTGCCTGAGGCACAGGGATGGGAGTCAGCCCCCGGGTCCTGCTCTGCAGCTCCTCCATCAATAATCAATGGTTTACAATTATTGATTATAAATTCCAATTTTCCTCAAAAGACAAAAAGCTCTCAGAGAAGCTGAGAAACTTTCCTTTGCAAAGAAGGCATCAGAAACTGGGCTAACTTGATCAGCGACTTGAATTGGAACATTTTTGTACATATTTGGAAAGGGTCAGGAAATGAGGCACGTTGGTTCACATGAACAATATGTCTCCTCAGAGAAATTTCAGGTCATTCCATGACTAAGAGGTGAGTCTGCTTACTATTCTGCATGCTCCAGCCCCACACACCATGGCCTGGGCTGTGGGTGTGGTGGGCTGGAGCCAGGCTGCGGCCAGAGGGAGCTGCCTGGGACAGCTCCTCAACACGGAGCACAGGGCCTGGCCCGGGGGGGGATCACAGCACGGCCCCAGCTCCCAGTGTTGGCTGACAGCCAGGCTGTGTGCTCCTCCTGGAGCTGAGCGCGTAGAGCCAGGTGTAAATGTGTCTCTGCAAGTGGGTTCAAGCCTTTGTTTTCACTCAATCTGCATCAAATCGTGCTTTTCCGTGATGTGGCTCTGTGTAAATCCCACTCCTGATGGACTCAGTGCAACTCCGGAGTAATCCTCGCCGTAAGTGCACTGCGGTATCTGGGCGCCTCTTGTCATGTCTGATTCAATCACGACTGAGCTGCTGCTGCCCCACTGCTCTGCTTGGGGGGGGCAGCTTGCCCTGCACCAAGATGGGAAGAGAGCAGGCAGCATGGCTGGGGGGCTTCGTCCCAAGCTGCAGGAGCTGGGGGTTCTCCTGCTGACCCCAGCACCAGCTCCCCACAGGTTGGGGTGGGGGCTCTGAGCCGGCCCTGCCCGCAACAAAGGGAGAGAATGGGGACGATGAGGGATGGGCACTGAAGTTGCACTTGCTCGGCCCCCACCAGTGCCCAGGTCTCCATCATTAATATTAAGCAATCCCTGACAATGCGGCTCTGCGCTTTCCTGAAAAATAACCAGGGCAAACAAACCTGGAGATGCCCAGAATTCAGCAGAATGTCTCATCTGGAGAGGCTTTGTGATAAATGTAACAAGGCAACTGCTATGAAAAAAAAAATGTATTAAAATGTAGAAAATTGACATTTGGAATTGAGCTGGGATGTGCTGCAAACGCCGTCGTGTTGGGGGGGGGAGCAGAGCCCTTCCTCACCCCCCCGACAGAGGCTCATTTATATGCAGTTATTCACGTGTGCAGTAAATTCCAATTATGTTTACAGATGTCTGCTTAACAGTTATGGAAAAGGAACCTCAGCATGTCTGAAATGTCCTTATAAGGGTTTGGACGAGGCTATCTTTTTTGGTTTTTTTTAATGCCAACACCAGTTTCATTATATTTGGCAGATTTAAAAATGATAATAATAATTCCAGCTGGGCTCTCTGAGAAGGTTCAACATCTAATGCCTACGTTTGGGTTGTATGGCCATTTCCTGGGCGTTTTGACCATATTTTTGTTTGTTTTCGTAGAGAACCCAATGGATTAGGGCGATTTTGCAGACATAAAAATTGAAAATGCATGGGGTGAGTGGAGGCCCCCCAGGGCTGGGCTGGCTCCCTGCTGCCCTGCTGGTCTGGGGGAGGCATTGGGAAGAGTGTGGCAATGGGCTGCATGGCAATGGGCAGCGTGCCACCCCAAGCGGGGGGGGCATGTTCTCTGGGTTTTGAGGGGAATAAATGGGTTGTATGTGTAAAATGATGTTCTTTCCCTTAAGGAAACAAATCATACCTCATTAGGAACGGGGCCTTCTCACCAACTGTCTCCATTATTGTGAGCGCATCTATCTGATAGCCATGCGAGTTTCTTTCAGCCATTTATTCCGGGGTCACTGACACTTCACAAATATCAGCCAGTGACACCAGTGAAGATTTTACTTCACCAGCTGGAGAAACCCCCCCGCAGGCCCACCATCACGGCCTGAGCATCGCAGCAAGTTTCCATTCCCGCACACGCTGCAGCCCCGCGCTTCAGATAATTGTTATCAGTGAGAGCGTTGTAATTTCACAGGCATGAAAGGCAGACTCTGTGAAAGCGTCCGGGAGGGTTTGCTCCTGATGACAGCCTGGATAAATTAGCGGTTCTCCATGTGAAATGAGGGTTACTTGTTTGTAAGCAAAAGGTGGTCAGGGGGATGTGCTGGTCAGAGCAGGGCTGGCGTGGCTCGGGGGGGGCTGGTTTGGGGCAGGGTGCCCGGTTGGTACGGGATGCTCTGATCGGGGCGGGGTGCCTCATCCTGCACTCCCTGCATCATCCTCACCTGCAGGTGCAGACGCAGCAGGAGCATGGACCCGGCCGGCGGGATGCTCTCCATCCTGGCCCTGTGCAAGTGACAAAGCCAGGGAGCAGGGGGGCTCTGCGGGCTCTGCTCCCGTGGCACCACACATTCACGGCTCAGAGCAGCGGGCGTGAAGCTGCAGCGTGCAGAGGTCGCAGCCCGCTGCCAGGAGCTGCGCAAACACTGCATGTGCCGAACAGGAAAAGCAGCAGGCCGGGCCGTGGCATGACAAAGCCGGGTGTGAGCAGCCCTTCACACCGCGCGTTCGCCACTTTGGAGTGGTAATGCCGCTGTGGGATGGCGTCTGCGGGACAGGCAGCCCCGCGGAGCCGCTGGGTGCTGCCAGACAGTGTCACCCCCCGGGGCAGCGGGGACAGCGCTGCGTGCTCTGTTCTCCGCGGGCATTGTGGTGAGGAGGGGAGCTGAGGGCTGAGAGGTGTGGGCCCGTCCCATCTCACCCTGTCCCTTGTATCCTCGCAGTGTTACCAGCCCCGCTGGGCTGCGACACACAATGACACGAGGAATTGTTTTTCAAAACAATTTGATGTTTTCTAAGTGAGTTTCTGAGCTGGAAGTTTGGCCCTTGGCAAGGCTGTGCCCATGGGAGGGGCTTGTCCTGGAGGGGCAGCGGCGCACGGGGCAGCACAGCATCCCCAGGCAGGGCCCTCCTGGGGACGGAGCAGTCCCACGGCTTCTGCTGGAAAAATTAGCTGCAGCGTGTGAGATGTCACACTCTAGGACAAAACGCTCTGGTTGTCTTCATCTTGAAGGCCAAATACGGATGTGTTTCAGAGTGATGGGATTGTGGCTGCGCCTCCCACAGCCTCGCCATAGTGTTGAGATAGGCTGCAAATGCACGCAGCCAAACTTAGAGCATCACTTAGGGCTGTACAAAGACAGAGGCGATGTCACAGTTTAGAACATGCGTTTTTCTGAACTTGTTTGGCCTCACCTTATTGCAGTGCTCCGGTGTCACACCAGCGCAGCGGTGCCCCGGTGGGAATGGGGTCTCAATGTTCAGCTCCGGTGTCATGGAGCGATGCTAATGGTGTTTCTGCAGCGCCCGAGACCCCTCCGAGTGCCCCCGCTTCCTGCGGCCCCCCGGGCTGCTCGGGGCCGGGCACTGGCGGGGCTGCCCCCGGGGATGGGGAGCGCTGGACAGAGATTCCACGTCCTGATGTAAGCCTTAAAGAGCAGCCTGTGAAAGCACGGTGTGACACGGCATGTTACGGAGTACCGTGGTATCAAACTACGGCACCTACGGGCAGGAGATGGATCCGAGGTCGGCAGCGAACAGCCGGACGGACGCGGCCGGGTGGGCTCCGTCGCTGCCCCGCGCCGGGCGGGCAGGGCGCAGCGCTCCGCACCGAGCGCGCTCCGCTGGGACGGGGCCGTGCGTGCATCTCCGCCGTTGTTCCCGGGCACTGCGTGGCGGTGCTGTCTGACGCCCGGAGCCGCGCTGCTGACACGCACCTCCCGCCGGGGCCCTCCTCCCGCCGCCCCGGGGCAGCGCTGCCCGGCCCCGAGAACAAAGGGTCTGCCCGGGGGGCGGGGGGAAATCCGCACGGCCCCGCACCGAGCGGCTCCCACTTCCCGTGAAGTTCAGCCCCTGTGAAATGTGTGAATGGCACAGCCCCGCCGAACTTGGAAAAACGATATCATCCTTGTGTTTGTGTGTGTG
>NC_034426.1:8575371-8577138 GCF_002078875.1 Numida meleagris
GCCCGCTCCCAGCCCCCTCCCGCTGACCGCGCGGCTGATTTATGGAGAGCGATGTTTTAGCAGAAATCCCCCAGAGTCGCCCATCAGCCCTAAATCCCCAACCTGCTCTCCCTGGGAGACCTCATGACACAGAGCATGCCAAAACAGCTCCGTTTTGCCTATGCATTAGCAATCTATTTTACCTTTTTGACATCTCTCACACATAAAACCGTAAGAGAGAAATAAAATATCTGTCTCTGGGCGAAAATAAAGCTTTGCCTCCCTCCTGATCTATAGGATATAAAATAAAGCCATGGCTTTGATAGTGGCTTTTCCTTATACCGGAGTTGCTTTTGCACACACGGAGACAATGAAGATGGATGAGCGGGGATCGGTGCCTCCTCTCGGGGTTTGTTTCACCCTTTTTTATCGTCTCCCCCTCCCCACACCTCTTTACTTTTCTTTCTTTCTCTTTGATTCGCCTTTCCCTGCCCTCCCTCGCTCTCTCCCGGTGCGCACAGCCCCGTTCCCCGCGGCCGTGCTCGGTCCCTTCCCGGCCCCTTCCCGGTGTTTCCCGCTCCCTCCCGGCCCTATCCCAACCCCTCCCGGTGCTTCCCAGCCCCTCCCGGCCCCTCCCGGCCCGGCGGCAGCCCTCACTCAGACGCGCACACCGTCGGAGCTGTAATTATTTATTAACTGTATTTTCCCATAAACAACTCTGGAGCTTTGGATGTAAGCGACGACATTTAGCGACGTGCGAAGAACCCCGGGGGGGCTCGTCCGGGTTGGGGGGGGGGGGGGGGGGGGGGCCGTGCGTGCCCCCTCATAGCTCCGCGGGCCGCACAGCGATCCGGGGCACCGCTCCGCAACTCCGAGGTCTTTTCCGCGCTCCTTATCACTAACGCGGCGCCGCGCTGGGTCCCGTCCGGCCGTGGGGAGCTCGGGGCTGTGCCACGGACGGGGAGCACCGCCGCGCCGCGGTGTTCGTTCGGGACATCCCCCCGCGGACCTTTGTTCAGGCGGCGCCCCGGCCCCGCGCCCTCTCGCTGCGGGGAAAGTTGCGGGATAGGCGCAGCGGGCCGTGCGGGGCCGAGGGGAGCCGAGCGGATCCCCGCACCGCCGGGCCCGGCTGGGGGCAGCGGATCCCTGCCCCTTAGAAATCGCTCTCGGGGCGAAGGGCCCTCCCTCCGGTACCGGAGGAGGCTCCGCAACTCGCGGCGGCCGCGGGAAGGGCGAAAGCGAACTGCTGCAGCGCGCCGGGCCCGGCCGTGCTCACACCTTGCGAGGGAGAAAAGAGCAGAGCGGGAGAACGGCGAGAGCCGCCGGGAGCGTTCCCACCGCCGCGCCCGGGGGTGTCCGCGCGGGGGACGAGGAGCGGGCGTGGGGGCAGCGGGGGGCACCGAACCGGGCGGGAACGGCACCACCAAAACGTAAATTCAGACTCGCCTGAAAACGGCGTTTGGTTTCCGCATTAGATATAAAATAATCGGGATTTTTTAATTGTCATGATTATTATTCCTCCTTTTTGAAATTTGCCCCTTTTCCGGCGCCGCGCAGCCCCCGAACGGAAAGGGGAAAACGAAACGAACTGAACCAAACGGAGGAGCGGCGCCGCGCGGTGCCGGGCGGGCACTGGGGCGGCAATCAGCCCCGCGCCCCGACGGAGGCAGCGCCCCAGGGGTGCGAGACGCGCCCCGGGTACCCGCGGCTCCGGGGGCGGAGAGCGGAGCCCCCGTGGAAAGCGGCCGGGAGCGGCGGGGGGCGGGGGCCGGGCCGAGCAGATGCTTT
>NC_034426.1:8578399-8582771 GCF_002078875.1 Numida meleagris
GAGCGAACCGAGCGAACCGAGCGAACGGAGCCGGGAGCCGCGCTCAGCGTCCCCCCGCGCACGGACGTCGGCCCCGCTCCGCGCCGCTCGGGCCATGTCACCGCGGCTGCAGCCAGCGCCCGTCTGACCGCGGGCGGCCCGATGCCCTGCGCCCGTGCTGTCCTCGTCTTGTTGTCTTTTTTTCTTTTTTTTCTTTTTTTTCTTTATTTTCCCTCCTTCAATTCCTGTTTGGGAAAAGCAGATGCACTTTGACTTCTGACTGCTCTACCTCAGACCTGAGAAAAAACTCGTCACGCTTCTCGGCGGTTTTTTCATTATCGCCGTTTTCATTTTTTTTCTGAGCGCCGATTTCTGCGCCGCCGCGCGTCGGCCTCAGCCGGGCCGGGCCCGGGACCCGCGGTGGGCGGCCCTGGGACAGCGACCGAACGAAGGCTTTCTCCCTCCCGTTCTTTTTTCTTCTCTTCCGCTTCTCCAAGGCTTTTTTTTTTTCCTTTTTAAATAATAATAACATACACACATCAAAAAAAAAAAAAAAAAAGCAAACCTACGCCGGTGTTGTCGTCTTTTTATTTTTATTTCGATTTTTCGCTTGCCATCTGGGACGCCGATACCCCACTCTCAGAAATAACCAAAGACAATGGTTCACTGTGCGGGCTGCAAAAGGCCAATCTTGGACCGGTTCTTGTTGAATGTACTGGACAGGGCTTGGCATGTGAAGTGTGTTCAGTGCTGTGAATGTAAATGCAATTTGACAGAGAAATGCTTTTCGCGAGAAGGCAAGCTTTACTGCAAAAACGACTTCTTTCGGTAAGTACCGCAACCGCCGCCCGGAGCCGCGGCTCTTTTCGATCCGTTTTCCATTTTTTTCCCGTCCGTTTATTTTTTCCCTCGCCTCGGAGCCCCGTTCTCACCGTGATATCGGGCCGCGCTCCGGCTCCCGGCGCCGTCCCCAGCAGCAGCGGTTCCGAACCCGCCCGGGGCTGCGCGGAGCGACCCCACGGCCACGGCCGCGCCTCGGGGAGCAGCGCTGCGGGGAACGCCGCGGGCCTGGGTCGGGGCCCGGCTGCGGGAGCTCCCGGCTGGGCCGAGCCCCGCGGGGCCGCCGCGGAGCCCCGGTCCGTCCCGGCCGCGATATCGGGCCGTGCCCCGGGCCCGGCCCCGCCGCCGGCGGTGCAGCGCGGAGCGGCCGCGGCCCCCGGGCGGCCCCGCAGCGCCCGTTCCTCCGGCAGCGCGCGGCCATCGCGGCGCCGAGCTCCGCTCCCGTTTGTCGGTGCCGTTATCGGGGCGCGAAGGGGAAAGCCGCCCCGCGCAGCCCGGTGCTGAATTCATCTTCCCGGCGTTTGCCCTCGGTCCCGATCGCAGCGGTTGTGTTTTCTTGTATCGTTTTGCAAGATGTAAGTCAGGCGGGCGCTCGCTGGGAAAAGGGAGCGCGGAGGAGGGATGGTTTGGGGTTGGGTTTGTTTTGGTTTTTCTTTTTTTGTTGTTGTTGTTTTTTTTTTGTTTGTTTGTTTTTTGTTTTTTTTTCTTCCGTGTGTGCGTTTTGGATTTATTTACCGTGGTTTCGGTTTGGTTTTCGTTTGTTTCGGTTCGATGCGGTTCCGGGGCCGCCGCTCTCCCGTCGGGGCGGGCGCAGGGCGCTGCCCGCTCGCTGCCCTCGTTCCGCCCCTACCCGCCGCCTCTCCCCGCAGGTGTTTCGGGACCAAGTGCGCGGGCTGTGCCCAGGGCATCTCCCCCAGCGACCTGGTCCGCAGGGCGCGGAGCAAAGTGTTCCACTTGAACTGTTTTACGTGTATGATGTGCAACAAGCAGCTCTCCACCGGCGAGGAGCTCTATATCATAGACGAAAACAAGTTCGTCTGCAAAGAAGATTACCTAAATAACAGCAATACTGCCAAAGAAAACAGCCTGCATTCAGGTGAGGGAGCGCGGGGCGGCGGCTCTCCCTCTCCCGTCCCTTCCCCTCTCCCCCCGCCCCGTTCCCGAACCCCCGCTGACTCTCGGCCCTTCGCTGCCCGCAGCTACCACCGGCAGTGACCCCAGCCTGTCCCCCGACTCCCAAGACCCCTCCCAGGACGACGCCAAGGACTCGGAGAGCGCCAACGTGTCCGACAAGGAGACGGGCAGCAACGAGAACGACGACCAGAACCTGGGGGCCAAGCGGCGGGGGCCCCGCACCACCATCAAAGCCAAACAGCTAGAGACTCTGAAGGCCGCCTTCGCGGCCACCCCCAAACCCACGCGGCACATCAGGGAGCAGCTGGCGCAGGAGACCGGCCTCAACATGCGCGTCATCCAGGTACCGGGCGCGGGCCGTTCCTCGCGGCCCCGCGGAGCTCGCGGCAGCCAGGGAGGGTCCTAACGGGGCCGCCAACGGCAGCGGAATTAATAAGCGGAGACGGGAGGGGTTAATGCGTAAATAAGGATGACGATGCGCTGGAATTATTAAAAGGTTTATAAACCCGCAGCGCTGAGGGTAATGGGGGGTTAAAGGACCATTAAAGGCGAGGTTGGATGGGAGATGCTCGGAGCGAGGGAGCAGGAGCGGGAGCCATCCCGTCGGGGCGCCGGGAAGGAGCGTGCTCGTTCCTGACCCGCCGCGGTGGCGCGTGGTTCCCGGTACCGGTGCTGTGCCCGTGACCGACCCACCTTTCCCCCCCCCGCGTACAGGTGTGGTTCCAGAACCGCCGCTCCAAGGAGCGCCGCATGAAGCAGCTGAGCGCGCTGGGCGCCCGCCGGCACGCCTTCTTCCGCAGCCCGCGCAGGATGCGGCCGCTGGTGGACCGCCTGGAGCCCGGCGAGCTGCTCCCCAACGGGCCCTTCTCCTTCTACGGAGGTGGGTACGCGGCCGCCGCTCTCCGTCCGGTGCGCGGGGCGGGGCGGGCAGCGCGGCCGGGAACCGCAGCCGGGGGAACCGCAGCCGGGGAAATCGCAGCCGCCGCTCTCCCAGCCGCGCACGGGGCCCGGCTCGCAGCGGGCGCTGCCCCAGCTCCGGGCCGCCGGGCTCGGTTCCCCGCCGCGGGCGTTGCGGTTCCCGGTTCTGGCCGTGCCGCTGCGCTGCCCTCGGTGCGGCCCGGGGCGCCGCTGCCGGGTGCGGTCCCGCGGCCCCGTTGCCCGCAGCGCCCGGCCCCGCCGCGCCGCGCCTCTCCTCCTCTCCGTTACGCTCGGGCGCTCGTCCTCCGCGCTACCGCCCGTGTCTCTCCTTGCCGCCAGATTACCAGAGCGAGTACTACGGCCCCGGGGGCAACTACGAGTTCTTCCCGCAAGGCCCGCCCTCCTCGCAGGCGCAGACGCCGGTGGAGCTGCCGTTCGGGGCGGCGGGCGGCCCGCCGGGCACGCCGCTGGGCGCGCTGGAACACCCGCTGCCCGGGCACCACCCGCCCGGCGAGGCGCAGCGCTTCCCCGACATGCTGGCTCACCCCGCCGGGGACTCGCCCAGCCCCGAGCCCAGCCTGCCCGGCTCCCTGCACTCCATGTCCGCGGAAGTGTTCGGCCCCAGTCCTCCGTTCTCCTCGATATCCGTCAACGGCGGTGCTAACTACGGCAATCACTTGTCACACCCACCAGAAATGAACGAAGCGGCCGTGTGGTAGCTCGAAGCGAACTGGGTCTAAGTAAGTGATGATCATCTAGTCTGCTTGTTGTTACGGTGTACAGAAATGAGTAAATCTAACATCTCTCCCGCCCTAAGACAATGTCACCTTGGGAACGAACTGCGCCCGGCGGCTCCGAGCGGAGCCCTGCTGCAGAGCGGGACGATCCCGACGTGCGCTTGTCGCAGACACGGGGACCTGTGTGTGCCATGACAAAGGAACTGGTGAAGCTGTACAGTAACGTGCTGCCGCGCCGGGGGATGGCGCGATGCGATCGCCCTGTCCGGATGTCATCCCAAGAGCCACAATCCTTAGAAACTTCTCCTTTAAAAAAGAACGATTGAATGACGGGAATGAGGTGAAAGGAAAGGGGGAAAAGCTGCAAGAACTCTAGCGCTCCCGATAAGGATGGTTCTGGCGTTACGCATTTGTTTGTTCATTTTTCTCTCTCAAAAGTTCGACAACGAGAAACTCTTTAGCTTCAGCCATTGCAGCCTGCTGAATACCAGGTGGGACAACTTTCCTTTTCCTTTTTTCCTTTATGTTTTTTTCGGTTGTTGTTTTGCTGTTGTTTTTGGTTTTTTGGGTTTTTTTTTTTGTTTTTTTTTCTTATCCTCCCAAAATAACGAATACTAAATGTTAAGCCCTCGGCACCAACTCTTCTACCTTCACAAAGCTACACATACAAAACCTCCTCATCATAGCAAAGGTCGCCAACAGACCTCTAAGGCAAATGACTTGAAAGAAAAAAAAAAATACAAAGCAAAACTAAAAAAAAAAAA
>NC_034426.1:8582819-8638072 GCF_002078875.1 Numida meleagris
CGAACAAAAAGCATTCTACCTTCAGAAAGAGAGAAAAGCGAAACGAAAAGACTCTATCGAACTAAAGCAGTCAACTGTTTACGTCTAACGTTCAATTCAGGAGCTCAGTGTTTTACTAACAAATCCTGTTCTAGGACCTCTTGTTCAAAAGCGAAAGATTTTTGAGCAGCCAACCAAAATAGTTCCTTTTCTTTTCTGTAGATGTACAACCCGATCGCAGGGCTTGTGGTTCACTGTGCTAGTTTGTCCAAGGTGTTGTTTACAGAAGGCAAAGAGAAACCCGCGAATCCCAGACCGTTGCCAAATAAAGGAAATCTATAGCACAAATACTGTAAGGTGCTTCGCACCAGCAACCCGGAAAGGCGTTTCAAAGCGTTGCAAGGTTAAAAACAGAACCAACCCGACATCTTTGCTAATTTTTAGTCCTGTTGAACATTCATGGAATTGTTAATATGACTTATATAGACCCACACAGGTTTTATTTTTGTGTCTTTAAAATAAAAGTCCAAAATATTTAAATTTTATGGTCAAATATGCAGTCAACAGCTGCTACTTTTTTTCTTTATATATTAAATTTCTCATATGTCTTTTATTGTTCTAATAAACCTAAGCTTGTGTGACCTCCAGTGCATATTAGACCATTCACTGTATGAAAGAAAACATGTTGGATAAAATTTGTGCGTTTTTAATAAAATTAGAAAATCTGATGTTTAGATAACTGGTGTTTCATTGGATGCTTGGAGCCGCTTGGAAGGGATTCTTCCCACCAAAAAAAGAACCAAACAAACAACCCCCAAATGTGGCTGCTCCCAGCTGCCCTGCAGAGCCCAGCAGCCCCGCTCCACGCATTGCTCTCCTGGCAGAACCAAACCCAATGGACCTGGGCCGTTCCCGGGCCGTGCTGAGGGGCAGCACGCTCCCAGCGCTCGTTTTCCGCGTTAACAAAAGCGTTTTGTCAGCGGCGGAAGCTTGCAAATCTGCGTTTGGAATTGAGGAAAGGGGATTCTCTCTCACTCTCTCTCTCTCTCTTTTTTTTTTTTCCTAATTGGATGGTCTGGGAAGCAGCAAATCCTCAATGCCGCGAAGGTGGCTTTATTTATTTATATATTTATCTATTTATCGGCGCTGATAAGAAGTCAATTTGCTCGGCCGCGCGCGGTGTTGACGGAGCGCTGGGGAGGGGGGTGCTGGGCTTTGCAGCGGACCCACGCTAATTTTTCTCGGGCCAAAATGAAACAAAAGAGGGATTTCCTGCCGCCTCGCGCCGTGCCAGATGGGCTGGTTCTGGTTCTGTCACGGCTCATTGCAGCAGCCCCCAACGCTCTGTGCCCCGACAGCCGCGTCCGAGGGCTCGGGCGGTGTGAGCGCGTTCGCTTCGGCTCGGAAGCATCGCCGCTCGCTGCAACGCCTTCCACCCGCTGGGATAATGGGATGGGACGAGCAATAATTGCGTATTTCCCTTCATCTCTCGGCTAATTGTGATTCTGTCGGGCTTCTTTTTTATTTTCTGCAGACGCAGAAATTTGCTCTGAGGCGCAGACTCCTCCGCTCTCGGCACTTCAGAGATTCCCCTCTCTGCCCCGAGCTCGCTGTGCTTTCGAGTTGTGTGATTTGTAATTTCAGAGCTGGTTTCTTGTTGTGCTCCCGACGCCGTTCCTGTGCCCCGCGGAGGGGCCGTCCGAGTGAAGCAATGCTTCGCTTTAACCACAAAACATCTTTTATACATATATATATATATATGTATATGTATACTATAAAGATAAAAAGCAACTGTGAGGGACCCATTGGTAGTGTTTCTAAACAAGCAATGTATTAAAGGCAGGGACACGTCTTACCGTCGTGGCTGTGTCTAGCTCGTCAGTTTGCCTTTTGTATTGTTGCCGTGATTTTTCCCTCTGTTTTGCATTTACATGAGCAGAGTAATAGGCGATCCCTTCACTGCAAACTTTTCTTATCTGGGCAAACGCTGTTTATAAATACTGCTATTTGTGCTGCCGGTCTGTGCTGCTGTTTTACTGTCCAATCAATTAATTTAAACGAGGATCTCACCGAATGGGCTCATTTTGCAGAAATCGCGTCTGCCAACTCGTTTTCCCTTTTTCACTGTTTCCTTTTCTTTCTTTTCTTTCTTTTTCCTATGGCGAGGTGCTTGCACAGTTTATTCCATGCTGATTTAGGTGGAGATGTGACGCAGTTCAGTTTAGGTCACTGTTTTCTACAGGGACGCAGGAGGTTCTGTCTTGTCTCCCGAGCTGCCGCTCGCTCTCGGAGCAGCTCTGCCATCGCAAGGAGCCGGGAGTGGTTCCCATGCCCAAAGCCAAGCGCCCTTCAGAGCTCCCGGGATGCGGCGTGGAGGCCCCAGCCCTTTGCAGATTTGCATTCTGTGCTCTTCAGAGCGAGCTCGGTGTTTCTGAAGACCCTAATCCAGCAACAATTGCACAGTCAAAACTCCTTTTGAAATCATTGTCGCATTGGGTTCTTGTAAGTCCTTGTTTACAAGAGCGTTTCCATTGACTTCAGTAGCATTACTTGTGTGAATAGAGGGCTGCAGGAGCAGGCCCTCCGAACACATGTGCCGCCTGGACGGGTTTTACATGCACGTATTCATTTCTTAACTGCAGCGACACGGCCGCGACGTGAACGTAGCTCTGCGTGTGCAACGTGCTTTCTAAAGTGCTTAGCATAATGGCTCTCTTCTGATCCGTTCCTCCTCGGCTGCCCCTGGTTTTGCTGCCCTTCCCTCCCGTGTCCCAGCACAGCGCGGTGACGTGGGACCGCTCGGTGCCCACCCTGCGGAGCTGGGACATCCTCCAGCATGGACAGGGCTCTCTGCGTGCATGGGCGACGCTGAAGGTTTTGCAACCCCACGTGTAGGGCTGCGCCGTTTTACTGGGAGAAAGGGTCCGAGGAAGATATTGTGAGTATTGTTCGCACTGAGCTCGTTCGTATGAAGGAGATATTTGGGGAGATAAAGCGTCTTTAAAACGCAGCGGGTTCGCAGCACTCAGAAGCGCCGAGTGGCACAGAGCGGCTGCGTCGCGCAGCGTTCCTCCCTGCCCTCCGTGCTGCTCTCCTTCCCATTCCCGCTCTGCTCAGGCCCTGGTGCAGGGAACAGAATGGGGTTTGTGAAGACCTGCACCCCAAGGGTAGGAACGTACTCAAACTATGATTTGTGGACCAGTGATGGATATTATTTTAATGCGTGTACGTGTACCCAGGCGCTGAGTGACGGGTACATGATACAAATCTATAAATAAATGTAATTTACACGTATCAGCGGTGATTTACATGCTCCTGCTATTCTAGGAAGTGGCCTGGAGTTTTTTCCGCGAACAAGAATGTTGTGTTTAAGCCTTGCATGCTCATACATACTAAATATAGGCAATATCAGCCTGGCTTTCTGTTCCTATGCTTTCCCCCCTGTTCAGTGCCATTGCCTGCTGTGTATCTGTGGGCCTGGCAGTGCTGCTGAGCCCGGGGCAGGTTCTGGAGGTGCTTTTATTTCTGTCTGTGCTCCGTGTTCCCGCCGACCACAAAATACTCCCGAAGTTCTAACTAAAATGAACGGGGGCATTTGAAAAATGCATCCTGAGCATAATTCCATTTGGGATCGCTGTCTGTCTCTGTTGAAGCAGTACTTGCGGTGCTTTCAGTCACCGTCCTGGCTTACAGCGCTGAGTTGCTTGCTGTCCAGAGAGCTTTTCCTTCGTTGAAGCTGCAGTGTCACGCAGCCATGGGAGGAAGCCATGCACCTGCAGCGAGCGCGGCTGCTGTCGGAAGGGCACTCTCCCTGTCCAGTTCTCTGCTTACCAGAGAACACCAGCTGTGCATGCGATCCCTGAGCCAGATGCGTTGCTCCCATTGCACACGTCGCTTTCTGCTGCTCAGGGTGCACCCTGTGGGGCTCTGTGCTGCTCCTCAGGATGGAGGGGCATCGCGGAGCTGAGCTCAGGGCTGCGTGCACGCTTCGATGGCGCTCGGTGCGCTGTTTGGGCAGCGTTACTGGGAGCCTACATGGTTTCCCTGATTGGTTTGGGTACAGGCGCGCTTCCTGCAGGACGGCAGCCGCTGGAGGGGCCCACGGTATCTCACGGTGTTTGGCTCACAGCTCGGCTCCGTTCACCCGGGAAGCCCACGCAGAGCGGGTGGTGCGAGGGCCGGAGCAACACAGGCAGCCACGGAGCTGCAGCCACATGCACGGCATCCACGGAGCGGTGGGGAGGGAACGTGAGGGTGGAAGCCGCCTCGTGGGGTTGAGCTGCGTGTGCTGGGCTCCTCTCCGTGCTCCAGAGAGCGCGCACGCCTGGTTCGCTCCGAGGTTTTTCTGGGGGGAAAAAAAAAAGGAGGGTTTTGCTCCATCTGAAAAGGTTTTTTGGGTGTCTCTGGGCGGCCTTAACATTCCTGTCTGCTGGAAGCATCTTCAGTCCGTGTGTCTATGCGGATGAGCGGCATTCATCACGTTTTTAGGTGTAAGAACAATTAAGAGTCGATTCAACCTTGAAAACAGTTGTGGTTTTTGACTGAATCACAGATTAGGGACGTCAGAAATACTCAAGTAAATACAAATTCCGTTAATAAATCCATTCATAAGTATAAACAAATATTTATAGGGAGAGATTTTTATTACAGACATCTAAATGTGCTGCAGTGCATTTCCTTGTAGCGGGTGGGTTTGGTGTGAGCCCTTTCCTTCTTCCCCCCGTTTCCTCCCTCTCCTTTTTCTCCTTTTTCACTGACAAATTGCATCGCTGATACAAAAAGAAAATCCAAGAATGAAACATTGCGGCTAAAATGAAAAAAGGCCGGTTTGGAAAATTACGTTTGCTCGCCCAAATGTAGGAGAGAGGAGCTCTGTGCTGGCTGCTGCCCGTCCTGGGGCACGTGTCCATGCGTGTGCGGGTCCCATTCTGCTGCTGCTAACGCCGTGCAGTGCAAATGGGTGCTGCTGCTGCATGGGTCCCCCACAGCCGGATGGGAATGCTGGGACGGATCGCTGCTTTTCTTTGTTGCCGTGTTTAAGAAATGCTCTGGAAGGAAGAAAGAATTTCTATGAGGAATGTGTAAGGGTACGGACACCGCAGCGCGAGCCGGCCCTTCGCTGCCGGAGCTGCCTCCGAATGCGGCTGTGTCCTGGAAGATGGCAAGTTCCACCAATACGTGGGAGAGATGGAAAGTTCTGCTTGTAGCATGGACTATGCAAAATTCCCGTGTTTATCAGTGACGTGCTTGGGGGGCTGTTCCCCTTTTAGCAAATGAGCATGTAAATAAAAAGTAAAATGAAGAGGAAGCATGCCGAAGAAACGATGTCAGGCAGTTTGATGGCTCCTCCTGTAGTTTCTAAGCAGGTGGAGGGCTGTGCAGAAACAGGCTTTTGTGATGGCCTGAAATTCAAGTGTGTGGATATCATGTTTGTGCAAAAAATGGTTCTGAACCCAAATCACAGCAGCGTGGTTTGAGGGCATGCGAACCAGAAATTAAAAGCGAGTCTGAGAGCCTGGTTTAATTACCCCGCTAAATGAAAAGCACAAAGATTGAGAACGAACTGTGAAGAAGGAGCCTGTGGTGGTGAAACATTTCAACAACCCTGGACTTTAACAGGGAGGATTCTGCTTCACGTCCTTGTCTGAACTGGGAGACCAACACCTCCCACTGCGCTCCGGCTGCTGCTGGGGGAAGGCAGAGGCAGCAGGCGTGGGGCTGCAGGTCCCAGCACTGGGGCCTTCCCCTCATCACGTTCATTCTGCACCACTGTAAGCGATGCGGGGCAGAAAGGCAGGTGCCCAGGCTTTGATGGGCTCCCTCCCATTCCCAGGTGTGGAGCAGCTGTAGGGCCTTCGGGGTTCATGCTGAACAACTGTCCCTTTCATTTCAGTGGGTGAAACCCTGATCTCACCAGAGTCGGTGACAAAAAATCTGCTGGCTTCAAGAAGCCGATTTTTTACTTACCAGGACTCATGCAACTCACTGTGTGCTGCTTGGGAATTACACCGGGCACGTTCTGCTTAAGCTCCACTGAACACCGCTCTCCCTTTATCAAGGGGGTATTTATCATTTGTTGGGGTAGGGTCGGAAGCATCCCTGCTTCACTCCATGAAGTGCAGGGCTTTGAAAATGCAATTATGCATGGGGCTGTTGCCAGTGGCTCTGTGGTTGGCTGAGTACGTCCGAGGAGCTGCTCAGGTAAGCACTTGTTTCTGCTCCTTCACTTCTTCTAGATTTATTTCTCCTCCCTTTGTTTGTAACGGCATCTTTTAGTCTGGAAACAACGCATCTGTGAACTCGGAGGAAAGAAAAGCTGAAGCAAAGGCTGCATGCACCTTCTGCTTTGGAAGTCTGTAACAAACGTGGTAGAGCCTTAATTTCACATCGCAGCAGCAACAGCAAACCCACCTAAAATAAAATGCGGGGCATTGGAGCTGTCACCAATACCACGAGAAAATAAACACAAAATAAAGTTGAAACAGAATTGTAATACTTGGCTGCATCAAATCCAAGGGTTTTGTTTGTAATGGAAACGTGCACTTGCAGTGAGCGTTCGTTTTTAGATAACTTGAGGTGCAGGCTTCGCAGCTGGCAGTACTGCACAGTTTCGTACGGAGCCGTAGGGAAGCGGGGAGGGGGGAAAAGGGCGAGGTGCCCCCCCGGGCTCCTCCAGCGGGTGCTGCGCGGGCTGCGGGCCGGCAGGTAGCGGGAGCCGGGCCCGTAATGAATGATATTCCTCTGCCCTCTGTAGGACGAGCGGCTGCACTGAACGCTCCTGCTTCGGGGAAGCCGAGCTGGATCCGGAGCCGCGGAGAAGCGCTGGGCGCTGGTGCGGCCTGGCTCGTGCCTTTCTGGGCTCTAATGAGGATGCACGTCGGGATTAATCTTTGCAGCGTTCAGAAGCAGATAAGCAGTGAGGGAGGGCCGCGTGCTGACGGGAAGGGGATGAGCGAGCCGCCTGCTCGATGCGGCCGAAGTTTGCAGCTTGCCTCTGGCAGCGTCACAAACCCGCCGGTGCCGTCCCATACACGGGGTCCCAGCGGACCTCCCGGGGCCGTTCCTGTGGGGGTGGGACATTTAGGCCCCCGTCTGCAGCTCACATTTGAGATGCCGATCTGGGTCCGTTCTCACGCGCCACAGGAGACGCACCGCCCTCTATTCCCAGCCACCAGTTCCAGGTGTCCCCTTGTGTTTGGGGGCCGGGAGCTGCGGGCACAGCCCGGGGGGGTGATTCCCAGCGCTCCCACGGGGTCGCCGGTCCCGCACCGCTTTGCTGGGGCCCCGCACGGAGCTGCAGGTGCGGGCAGTGCCCCCCAGCCCCCACCGCTCGCATGGCAGCGCTAACGCAGGTGCGTGCTGATTGGGGGGGGTATAAAAAAAAAAGTAGTATTTAGAGTTATTAAGACAGCTGTGCTTTAAGAGCTCGTCATTCTCGTGCTTTCCAGCTCCGGAGCACTCGGCACATCTGAATTCCCATGACGCAGATGCGTAGGGTGGGAGCTATCCCCGTTGTAGCGGTGGAGGCGGGACAGCCGGAGGGCTCGGATGTTGGATTTCAGTTCTTTTATGGCGGTTATTCCCGCTCGAACCACCGCGCGTACTTTAACGCAGACAAAGGACGAGCGGTGCGGGACGCGGGCACAGCGGGGCGCGGAGCGCGAAGGCCCCGCCCCCATCGAGGCCCCGCCCCCTGCCGGGAGCCGCCCTCGAGGCCCCGCCCCGTCGAGGCCCCGCCCACCGCCAGACTCCGCCCCTCTCCGCCCGGCAAGATGGCGGCGCCCTTAGCGCGGCAGCTGGAGGAGCTGCTCAACCCCCGGCCCGAGCTGCGCGACCCCGAGGACGACGCGGAGGAAGGTGAGAGCGGGAGGGAGGAGAGTTCCGTGCCCGTGGCGGGTGGGGGCGGGCCTGGGTCGGCCGGGCGCTGCCGGCCGCTGCCGGGCCGGGGCTGCACGTGGCGTGCGTGGAGCCTCAGCCGCCGCCGTGGGGTGTGGGGGGGCTCGGGCCGGAGTGCGGCCCCGCCGCGAGGGTGGGAGCTCCGGGCGGGCGCACAGCGCGGGGCTCGGCCCGTAGCCACGCAGCGCTCCGCGAGCTCGGGGCCCGGCCTTGGCTCCGTGCGGACACCGCCGCAGGCCGGGAGCGGATCCCGCTGGAAACTTCCAGAAGAGCGTCCCGAGAAGCGCCCCATGGAACGCTACAGCTGCCGGGCGGGCCCTGCTGAGCACCTGGGGCCTCGCGTGGCACGGGGCAGCGCCCGAGGCCTCCGTGCACGTGTGCGGCGCTGGCTGGTGGCAGGGGCAGCGCTGCGGTACCGCGGGGACATCGCCCCGTGCTTCGTAGTTGTGGTTGAGTTTCAGACTCGAGAACAGCGGTGCAGGCTGATCCCCGCAGGGCGGTCTGTGAGGGTGGCACCGTGTCCACCGTTGCCGAGCACCTCTCCGCTCCCCTGTGCGTGCGGTGACCGTGTTTGGGCCTGAGCTCTGCTCCTTGATTAGGAACACGAGGATTTTTGTCCTCCTCCCGAGCCCCGAGTAGGCGCTGCGAGGGAGGCATTAAAGTTTGCTAACAGACGTTAATAGAGCACTTAGAGGTGTTCAGCCGCTTGGGTCGCCTGCTTGGCTGAACGAAGCTGACCCTGTAATTTTGCATACAGCATGTCTTGCACATGAGTAAAAGTAAGAGGAGAATGCGGTGCGTTGAGTTCTTTTTGCTGGACCGCTCCATTTTTGTGTCCCAGGGAAGATGGGTACGAAAAAGAGTAATAGCTACAGTGCAGTTATTTTCTCTGCTTAGCTATCCTGAAATGTTCATGCATTTATGTGACTCACATACATAGGAAGAGGCCAAAGCGTGTCTGCATCCCAGTTTTCCTCTTTCTCTCAGTAAACGTGGAGTGAGTGAAGGCATTCAGCGCTGCTGAGTCCTCCAGCCAGGGGCCCACGTGTCTCATGAGTCACCCCATGAAGTTCAGGGCTCTGTGGAAGGGTTTGAATGTGCTTCGCCTGTCCAGTGCTTGCTGTGGGCTCTCTAAAAGGAAGAAGAGGCAGGGAAGAAGGTGTGAATGTAGGCAGTGCTCGTTCAAAATCAAGCATTGCCATCCAGCTCACCTTTGCAGCATTTTGTTTGTAGAGCAGGAGGAGTTTTCTGCAGCTACTTGGAGCCTGAAATTCAGTTCGGTTTAGTTATCCTTCCTCCATTTTTATTTTTTTCCCTACAGCCACAGTTGCTAAAGTGATTGACAGGTTTGAGGATGAAAATGCAGATGACGTTTTACCTGTTGGTAATATACGGAGGAAAGCTTCGGCCTCCCTCTTAGAAGCTGATAAAAGGTACAGTGGAAAAGCGACATCTCGCAAAGCCCTGCAAGAAGAACTCTGGGGAGATGCTCTGTCTGAAGAAGGATCTGGTAAGAAATCTTATTTCTTTCCCTTTTAATTGGACTACTTATAATTTTCGGATGCTAGATTGAATTAGGGCCTTCTCCACTGAGATGAGGAACTTCAAATCCTTGTTACACATTTATAAACAGGTACAAATAAGCTGGACTCCTTTTTGAAGTGCCCTCCTGAAAATGAGGTCATGTTTTTTGATGCGAGGGAAAAGGAAATCCCAAGTAGAGGTCTGTGTCCTGGGAGTGAGGAGGGACTGTGGATACCTGTGAGGGGAGGCTCAGTGAAGCCTGGCTCCATGTTGTGTGGAGGGAAAGAAATGGTTGCCATTTTAAGGGCAATATATCTTGGTGACTGCAAGTGTGTCTCGTTTTAAAGATACATAAAGCAAATCGTGACCAGCTTGTTTGATTACTGTGTCACTAGTTATTGTTACAGAAGATAAGAGCTAAGATTTTCTCCTCCATGTAGCCTCACTTTTTTTTCCATTAACTGGTCAAAACAAAGAATAAAGCAGAGTTTGGAGCTCAGATTAGTAGCCATTGTTGATGCATGCTGCAGAGTGACATCTTTCTGGGAAGTAACTTTTTTTTTCTTTTTGAATTAATAGCTGAAGAAGCCTTAGATGAGTGGTATAGTGGCAGTGAAGATTCAGAAGATGATGGCAGCTTGGGCAGTAAAACAGAGGAGCAGCCCAGCAGTGCTGTCAGTGACCAGGAGGATAACCTGGAAGATGATGAAGAGAGAGTTTCCTCTGCCAAAGCACCAAAGTTCAGTTTCCAGAATATCACGGACTTTGAGAAATTTGCAGAGGGGATGGATGATGTTGGGAGCAGTGATGGAGAAGGTGAAGATGATGGCAGCATGGAAGAAGGAAGTGATGATGAGAAATATGAGGGGGAAAACCATGACCACATAAAAGACACCAAAGACAACGAGGATGATGGGGGAGTGATGACATTCTCTAAAGGACAAGCAAATGATGAAGTGGAAAAAGGAAAAGCAGTGAAGAATCAGCTAGGTTAGTGCTTGTTCGCTGTGTATTTTGACAAGATTCACCTTGCTGACACTATAGACGCTGCCCCTGACAGGAGCCACCGCAGTTTGTTAACTTGCTGTTGGTGCAGTGCGTGTGCAAGCTGCAGCAGCCCATGTCATTTGCAGATGTTGCACTGAATGTGCTGTGCATGCTGGTGTCACCACTCCTACAAAATCTAATGTTACAAAGTGTATTCATATGCTGGCTTAATTGAACTGAATACATTTGTAGTTTGGGTGGGAATGAGGACATTACACTGTTAGTTCTGTACTGTCTGCTGTTTTTCTTCAAATGCTGAAGTTTCTTCCAATTTATTCAATCAAATTACCAGCATCCATTTACACATTATTCTTCTAACCAGTGATGCAAATAAGATTTTTCTGTGATTCTCAGGGTTGCAGTCAGGATCACAGATAGGATGGGGCAGGAGCAGGTGCTTTGGCTTGTTAAATTACTTTTTCTTTTTTTTTTTCCCTCTCTCTCTTATGAAGCACTGTGGGATCAGATCTTGGAAGGCAGAATCAAGATGCAGAAGGCTCTTGTAATAGTCAACCGGCTTCCTCAGCCAGATACTTTCCCCATCTTCAGAAAGGAAGGTGGACAGGAATTCGACAATGCTGTGGAGAGCTGTAAGAATTCTTCCAACTTTTCTCTTTGGGTAGAGTCTGCTTTAGCCAATGTTTTACCTGTGTGAGAAAGTTAATGAGAAAGTGAGGGCTTTGAGTTGCATATGTTTGTAGTATTAGCTATAATCATTAATTACGTACTGTGCGAGTATAAAGTATTTCCTACCCCAGACAAAGAAAATGTCTCCCATCACCCATGTCTGTGTATATCTAGTTGATGTTGGTGAGCCTCAGCTTTGGTCCTGCTGCTGATTCTACTTTGTGTGGGTATTGAAGTTTGCTTGTCACTTTTGTAATAGCTCTTAGGAATAACTGGCTTGGTTATCACTGCTTGGTGTGGAGCTGGAAAGCTTCTTTGTCCTGAGACCCTGTGTAGGTATTGGTTCTGTGCTGGGTCCATGGTTGCGGTGATTTGCCCTAACCAGGAGTAATGCAGCACAGAGGAGAGGGCCTGTGCTGTCAAAGCAACAGGAAATACCTTTTCAGTTTGGAGCTGCTTCAGATATTTGGTTTTTAGGATCACTATTAATGATACTGATCTGATGAGACTCAGATTCTCCAATATAGCAAATAAAATCTGCATGCTCCAGCTGATAAACACAAAGTGCTCAACTTCAGTGCATTGTGGGTCTGTTTAATTTATTAAAGCTCCTGTTTGTATGTGTGGTACTGATACCTGTGTGTTTGAGGAACTTTGACCTAGGCTGACACAAGTTATCTTAAAACTACATTAGGAACTTTTGCCATGATCCAGCCTGACTGTCCTTGCCCCTATGCCAGGATTTGACTATCATCTTACAGCTCACACCTGACCTGAATGCTGTAGCTAATCAGCTTATTTGGAGTTATAGCAGGTGTGACTCTTTGTTTTAAAGTTAGCTCAGCTGCTTTAAATGAAGTGATTAAGGAAAGGAAGGCGAACTCCCAGCAATACTAAGCTGACCTTTCAGTGAAACGCATGTTATTAATGTGTTTAATGAGATGCATTACAAACTGCACTGAGCACCATGTTTCATTACAGGTCTAAAATGCAATATCATTAAAGACCTTTAGCAGAAACAATGGTTGACATTTTGATATTTCCCATAAGCAAAATACATCCAAGAACATGCAGTGTAATACTGTGCACAGTACGGCAGAGAGGTTAATCTGCCAGTTGTCCAGTACATTAAAGGAAAATCTGCTGTTAATAGCTGTGCTGTGATTCCTTGCCCACCCCATTTTTTGTAATCCAGACAGGAAAGGTGCAGCAGTTTGCTCTGCTGTTCCCAATCACCTGTGTTCAGGTTGTGTATTGAGTGTGGGGAGACAGCAGAATCCAGCTGGGTTGACCTGGGTGACGTTAGCAGGGGAAATGCCCAGGCTGATGGGTGGGGAGTAAGGAGCTTAGGAACATTCTGATGCTGCTGTGCTCCTTTAGTGTTTGCTGGCATTCTCTAAGGGACCGAATTTACATTTCCTTTTTATTTTTGTAGTTTTAAATACGCTCTGTAATTGTACAGTAAAGTAGGTTACAGCCATTGTTGGTGATGAACTGCACTGCTGTCCAAGCAGACATCTTTCTCTGCTCTGCAGAGATGCTCTTTCCAGCAGTTGGGAAGTTCCAAGCGTGAAACATAAGGCCCAAATTTGTGTACACGGGTCTTAGGAGAGACTGGGAGTGCAGCAGGTGACAGTGACCCGTTTCTCTCCTGTGTGGCAGTGTTGGTACCCGTGAGAGGGATTTGGGACTTCCCAGCACGGATCTGAGCTGTGGCATGGTTTCCATTAGGAAGCTCCTGCCTGGGTAACAGGGCTGTGAAGCCTTAGTTTCAGAAAGTGAAATTAAGTCCATTCTGAAAAAAAATATATAATGTAATATGTTTAAAACCCGTCTTGAACTGGTGGACCTTGATTTATGAGGGCAGCCTCACTTTTTATCAGTCAGCTTCCAGGAGGAGCCCTGATCGAGGGGTTTGGGTTCTATACAAATAAGCTTGTAGAAATTCAATTCTAAACAGTGAGGTGCTGGGCTGTGTCTGTTTCTGCACTCCTGCTTCTCCTCCCAGTTGTGTTACCAGCTCGTGGGCAGGAGCCTGTTCTCCAGACAGGAAAAAAAAGAAAGAATTGGGCACAAGAAGGTTTAAAGATGAATCATTTTATCATGGGTTTAAGGCAAGGCTTTGTGAATGCTGGATGTTGAGCTTGTTCCATTGCGCGTAGCGTGCTTGAGACTTGGATGGGATTTAAGATAATCATGACATTGACACTGTTTTGGAATGGATGATCCTCTCCTTTCAGGGAAGCCTCAGCAATTCCATCCAAATCCACAAAATAAATCTGGCATGCTTTCATGATCTTCACTGAGTAAGAGGAAATGATCTGGTGTGTGAGGCTGCACGAAGCAGGTGGTGCCTGAAGTCCCGGCTCTGAGTTAGAAGTGCTGCAGGCTCTCGGCACCCGGGTCCCTCACGCCTCTTTCAGAGCTTCCCCAGCAAGCTTTTGGTGTTACCCAAAGTCCTTCCCTTGCTTGTGAAGGTTCTGCTCTCTGCTTTGTAGGAACGATGAGTTTGCTGAGGTGGGAGACAGCCCTCCTCTATTTGCCTTGCTGGTGTGTCCCACTTGTAACAGCTCTGTGAAGCCAGTGGCAGCAGCGAGGCTCCCCAGGGGACTGAACTGATGGTGTTAGGGAGCAGGCAGCAGTGATCTATGTGCTTTTGCAGTTTTACAGTCAAATCTGAGCAAAAATGGTAAGGTCACGCACGTTTCCCAAGTTCTGAGGTTGCATCTTAGGAAGAACTCAAGTGTTTATTTTTTAATCTTTTATGAAAAAAATAAAATAAAAAAATGATGCGATGTACCTCAGACAATCTTGGATTCCTGAGATCTCAGGTTCTGGTGGATGATTTACTGCAAAATTGCTTATAAATTGAAGTAGAAAATGTTTTGCAGACCTGGCAGCTTTCAGGCTTCACACCCATTTGTCACCCAGCATTTCCCTTTGTGTATAGAACAAGAATTAATTAGGCTGCACTGCAGGAAAAGTTTATGGCCATAATTTATATAGGATGAATTTCCGTTTAAAGAGACAGCATTGCTTTGTTTGCACTGTGTTACTTTTATTTTCCTCATCTTTAATTATATCCCAGGATTTTTTTTTTCCCCAATGCTCCTTTTTACCTACGAATTAGAGACCGTGGTCATGGAGCTCGTGTTTCTTCCTGCTTTGCATCCATGGGGGAAGTCAGAGAGGTCTCCTCATACCAAAACCACGGCGGCTGCGCTCTGAAGGCGCTGCACGTTCTTAATGCACTGCGCACGTGAGCTCCCGCAGCTCGTGTTTGTGAGGTGCTGCTGCCCGGGGCGGTCTGTTTCTCCAAGATACGTTTGTATTCTCTCGCACCGTATCTCCTAGCCCGGTCCAGGGCTTGAGATGTTGCCTCTGTTTGGGGTCTTGCGCGTTCAATTAATGTTTTTCATAATCAATGCAAGTCAGAATTTGCAATCTGCTCCTGATTTGCACATTAAAGAGACCCATTAATTAAAAATTCCAATCCCTGGCATGTTCCCGCAGGATCCTTGCATTATTTACATAGAAAAAGAGTGCAAGGTGCAAGTTTCTGTGCTGTGTCTCTGCACAGATTGCATGCTTGCCATTCATGTTTCTGTGTATGCTTTCAGGGAGGAGGAAGGTTGGAAGGAGATCTTGTGAAAATGGCACAAAAATTACCTCAAGGGCAGGACGGAGTCAGGGCGGAGGTGGAAGCCATGCTAGTGAAGCCATATCCAGTGTCAGGAATTAAACAGTGCTGAGGTTTGGGGCTCTCATTCAGTAACAAAAAGCCATGGCTAGCTGTAGGCAAGGATCTCTTGCTCTCACAGAGGCCGGGAGCTGTTCAGCACAGCCTGGGGAGCTGGGGTTCCTCTCAGGGCCACGCAGCTCTGTTCTAGCTGCTGTAACTCCTTTCTCTTTACAGCCCTGGTTCAAAATACCTGGGGATGTGTCAGCGACTGGTAGCTGGACAGTGATGCTTTGATTCACCAATAGGAATGGGAGTAATGTGTTATTTTCAGTTTTTAGTTGGAGAGACAGCAAGTAAGAATGTAGAGAAACTCATGTGGCTCTCTTGCAGAAGGCAAGATGCTGATGCACATTGGAAGACTTTAAGATGATAAGTAGTTGGGTATTTTTCACATGTGTGTCCTTTCACTTTCCTACAGCTGGACAGGTCCCTGAAATAGAAACTGCCAGCTGAATGTTTTCATTATTTTTTTGATTTTTGGCTCTGTCTGTGAGCGGGTGTGAAGGGAAATACCGGACCGTGGGTTTCCTCAGTGTGAGCTCGGGGTGAGTCCTGAAGAAATGGGAGGGACGCAGCTGTGGTGAAAAGCAGGCAGGGTCTGCGAGAGCAGGTTGGCTCACAAGAGGAGCAGCAGTGGTGACAGCAGATCTTAGCTGTTACTTACACTTTGCAGGGCTGTGGAGAAGTTGTGCGAAGGTTGGCGATCAATAAGAAAATAAACCTGAATGAAGTGAATTGGATTTAAAAATATTAAAGAAAAAATCAAATGAAATGCTCCCTGTGCTTGCAAGGCCATTATCCCCAAAGCTGTCTGGGTTATTAATGTGTTAATGGAGCAGCAGCTCCTCCTGGCAGCAGCCTGAGCTGCTCAGCACAGCCTGCGCTGCCGCTAATAGTTACGGCACTGCATCCAGCTTTAAAATTCCACTGAAACTTGTGAATCTCTTCCCAACTCACAGTGGTAGTTGACCTTTAATTTGTTTTGTATGTAGTCAACTTTATCTTCTTTTCCTTGCATGGCTCTGGTGCTCCTTGTGTTCAGGGACGGTGCGTAAGCCAGAGAGGAACCTTGTTTCCTCAGACGTCGAGCGCTGGTGTGGTATCCCCTTCAGTATCTCTCCAAAAGACCAGTGAGGCATGTTCACACAGAGATGAGCATTGAAGGGTTCTGCAGGTAGCTGCTGGATGGTAGGCAGTGCTGCAGAGCAGGACCTGGTTCACTCTGCACGTAACACATACCCAACCACAGGACCGTGGAACAGTGTGTTTTGCTTCATGGGGAGGTTAAAGGTGAGGGCACCGATCCTTTCTTGTGCCCTGCAAGGAGCCCTTCCTGCAGCCAGCGTGGCACTGGGGATATGTGTTTCTTTGTGACCTCTCTAGGGAGGCAGTTAAACCATGGAATAGGACTTGGAAGTTGCTGCCTGAATGCCAGTTCCCAGCCCTGCTTTCTTTGCCCACACTGCTTTTGGGCTGCATGCTTTTGGAGCAAGCACACCTTTCAGTTCATCTGATGTGTGTTTTGAATTGAGTGCTAGGAATAAACTTTGTTCAAAAGAAAGACATGGAAAGGTGGAACAAGGGGAATGAGTGCGAGCCGTATGTAACGTCTGCAGGAAGCAACTCCCTAGTCGTAATCTTACTGGAGCCAGTTTCTTCAAGTCAGTTGCTGGATAACCTACATTACATGTTGATTAGTTATTCCCTGAAGGTGTTATATGTCTCAGGTGCAGCAAGCCAATGGTTGCTATTTAATTATACTTTATTGAAAAGTAGAGCTTGAAGGTGCACTAACAAAACTTGGTGGTGCTTGCCTGGAACTGCACAGGGCTATTTGGGGACTTCTGGGAAAAGGAGATGTTGACTTTTTGTCAGCCCAAACACTTCACCTCTCTTAGAAATGTCTCAATTTCTGGGGTGGAATTAGGTTACGTCTGTATTGGGTGCAAAGGGCTGTGATGGCCCTGGAGCTCCATGGACCTTTATAGTTATGGCCTGCGTTGGACTCCTGGCACATGGGGTTGGTTCGCTGCTCCAGTGACGGTTATCTGCCTTGTGACTGATGGAGAAGGCCTCTAAAAGAAGAGGCTGAGAATCCCACTTGCATTCAAGACAGAAGGAAAGATTCAGTTTGCTTTGTTTAGCTTATCTGTATGTTCGCAATGATTCTCTATCTTTAAACATGTATGTATTTTATTCAGCATCCATGTAAGTCATGTCCAAGAAGCTGATTAAGCACTGGCTAACTTGAATAATCATAGAATCACAGAATGGTTGGGTTGGAAGGGACCTTAAAAGATCATCTAGTTTCAATTCCCCTGCCATGGGAAGGGTTGCCAATCACAAAATCAGGTAAGTCTAAATTAGAATAAGATGAAGTGTGCTCTAGAGACTGGAGAATCCGTCCCCCTTCCTGGAGGAGAGAACGTGTTTGTCAGAAGGTCCTCCTTGCTGTGCAGTGCAATGGGTCCTCCCTGCCTCGCTCCCCGGCTGCTGCTTGTCACTTTGCACACCTGGTTAGGGAAAAGATGCCTTATGAAATGTGCTTTATCAACTTAAGCTTGGGATTTCTCAGAGAAGCCTGCAGGAATCAGCTGCCAATAATTCTAGTCAGAATTTTGTTATCATCTCAATGCATGGATCACTTTTAAAACTGAGATGTAGCCCAAGTGTACATCCAGAGCGGATAATGCTGCGATATGGAGCAAGGTGGGTGTCACAGGGCTGCGGGGGGAGGGATTGAGGCACAGGCAGATTACGTGGTTTCCAGTTACAGGATTAATTGGTGCTAGGTGAGATCATGGACTTAAATATATTCTTGCTTTGAAGATTTTACTGGGAGCCTGCACAAATGTGTGACAGCAGCACTGAGTTTCAAGCCTGAGTGTAAATTATCATGATCAGATCTAGCCCACTTAACACTGGTAGTTCATTTTAATTGAATTGTATTAGTCTAGACACTTTATGAATACAAAAGCATCAGGCTTGTCGATTCATGCAGTAGCGAGTTTGATTTTTAAATGGATGTGGATGCAGGTGTCCCCAGATTTCACCTTTTCTCTCTGATCCAATGAAGAATTTGTTCAACTCTGTGTGGGACTGAGCCGAAGCCTGGTGATGTTAACGAAGACTTTACTCTCAGCTAAAATAAAGGAATGAATTATGCCATCCTTGGTTCATCGTGTTGTGATGGTCCCAGGCCTTGGAGAGCTTTTGCTAAGAATTAGGATCCCTAAGGATGGGCAGCCGTTCTGCGTATGTGGTAGCAAGAAAGACAGAAGTGGTATGAACTGCAAAGCTTAGAGAAAGCTACGGGTATCAGCTCCAGAGCTCCACTTTGTCTGTGTGCTTATTTGGTTGGGTAGTGGGGCTGTGAGGCTTTGTGTGTGTTCATCGCAGTGCAGGGTTTGGGCTGTGTGAGGCACCAGGAATGTACTTTGTGGCCTGTGGTTACTGTCTGTGGATCGTGCAGCAATTCTGCATGGGAGGTAGTGGAGATATTTAGGAGATATTTATTTGATGTGGAGTAGGGGCCTTTTCTCAGAGCAAAAACCGCTTGCCCTTCCTTGCAGATTGTCAAGGCTGTTAGCCTGTGGTATTTAGTCTTCTGGAGCAGAATTTGTGCACGCTTCTCCTGTACAGATGTGCTAAAATTGAAATGCTCCCACTTGACAGGTTATCTCCATAGCTATATGTGTTGGACACTGTTCATGTTTGAGGTTTCTTTTAAAGCTGTCTTAAATTCTAGTGCAAAAAAAAAGGGAAGACGTAGTTGTTGACCTGATGCGCCCAAGCTCCAGACCATGGGATTGCACCACGCTTCAGGAACATCAAATGGGTTTGCCTATGCTTGAGTTTCTCAAGATAATTAATAGCTAATTAACTGGGGTTTAACTAAATACTTGAGCATGTTAGTGTGCGTACCACACAAACAAGATGTGGGGAAACAAAGGCTTGCAAAGCATCCAGAGAGCATGTGCAAATGTCAGCTAACTCGAATTAATTGGCAATTGGTTACCTTGAGATGGAAACTCACTGCTTGTCATGATAAATGTAATTAATGGCCCGGTATTATATGGGGAGGTCAGTCTTGATGGGCTACTGCTCCCTTCTGGCCTTAATATCGAGATAACTATGAAATTTCACATTTCTTCCTCCTTTCTCATTTCTGCCTGTGTACTTGGGGAATCCTGCGTGGCACAGACTGGAACTCACAGTGTCAGCTTCTTTACATTTACAGTAATGTAAAACATCAGTTTTTATAAATCTCATTTTTATGAGCCCCTTCCCTCCCTGCTTGGGGCTGATATCAAAAGATGACGGTCGAGGCGAATCAGCAGAGCATGAACTTCATGGAAGTGTTTCTCTTTCTCTCCTTTCTCAGCTTTCCCCCTCCCCCAGTCCCCACTAATAACATCCTCGGATACCAAACCTTTATTCCATTGCTGCATCTAGTTATTTGCTTTACTTTTAGCAAGCTCATCTATGTCTGATCCTGTTGTTCTTACTGTCAATGCAGTAATATTCGAGTGAAAGGGATAAATTGAGTCCATTCTGTAACTTTGGGAGTATGTGAAAGCAGTTTGTAATATTGGCTCCTTTGTGCTGAAGGAATAAAATTTTCCCCTCTGCAGAGACTTCTGCATCATTTGCATTCCAATGGAACCAGCAAATTGGGCCTCTGCTGTGGAGCGGATCTTTTCATCGCCATCAGCAGAAAAGTAGGCCTCTTTCCTACCGTCCTTTATAAAAACCCAGGAACTCGGTGTTTTGGGAAGCGTGAAGGGAATGTTACTCCAATTATTTCCTAAAACAACCAGGGCAGACTTACAAGTGCTTTGTGCTCACTGAAGTCGCTGAGAAACGCGTGCTCAAACCACCACCTTTGGGAAAAATGAGACAGGCCTGTGCTGCCCGAGGGCCTGGTGCCCTCCTGGGCTGCCCTGGTCCTCCTGTCTCTCCAGCTCGCTGCTAGCTTGGTGTTTCCATAGAACCTCCGTGCAGGGGGAGCCAGGCAGGAGGGGCTGTGTGATCTGCTGTACTGGGGGGCTCTGCTGCCCCGTGTTGATCTGCTGCAGTGGCAGCAGCAGAAGGGTGGTTGTCCCGAGCTCAGTGTTAGGGATGCCATACCTGGAGGAGTCCCTCCGCCCTTTCCAGGCTGCTAACATCACTCTGCTGCAGGGAATGTAGAGCGAGCTCCTGAAGTAACACTGACAGACTTCAGAATTACGATACGGTGGAGCTCCGGCGTAATTCTTTGTTGAAGAAGTTAGAGGCCTAAAATGTTAAGGCTTATTGTTATTCTGAGTTGATAATCTCTGCCTTGCTTTAATAATTTTTCCTCATGCCTGGATAGCCTGCGAGTTGCACAATAATCACTCACACAGCTTTGTAATCAATGCCCAAAGTAATAGGATTCCGCTGGCCAACGGCAATTAATAAATTTGTGTCTTTTTTAAAACACTAGCAAGTCGGGCCTGAAATACGACTGACTGGCTTTCCTCATTTGCATATTTATTGCAGTGGAAAAATTCTTGCCGAATGATTGATGTTGAGCCTGCCTCTTGAATTCCAAACAGCACATTATTATGAAATGAAAAATGCCGGCCATACAGTTGATTAAAGTTGAAGACAGTGGAATCGGTGTTTTTTAAGATTGTGGGAGAATTAAAGGCATATTTTAATAGATGTTGACAAGAAGTGAACTAACAAAAGCAAAGCAAAGGATTTGCTTGAAAAGATTTAATCAAACGTGTTTCTTGGGGGATTAATTGCTGGGGATGACTAGTGCAAGTGGCTGGCTGGTGGATTTGAATGAGAAGTATTGTTCTGGGGCCGGCGTATTGAGTGCCATTGTGACCTGTAGTTTAACTCCTGTCCCACTGCCGCTTGAAAGCAGAGAAAATTTCCCCTCTTCATCTGAATGTTGGGATAAATACGTGCACCTGATGACAATACTTTTCATTATGCACAGCTGCTATGACAGAACGTGTTGGAGTCCTTCTTTCTGTTGGCACGATGTGGCTCGCGCTGTGTGTGGTGGGGACACGGTGGCTTCCCATGGTGGGACAGAACCCCCCGTCCTTGGCAGCTCGGCCTTGGGAGAGGGAGGATGGTGCTGCCCAGTTTGCTGTGCAGCATGAGGGGTGTCCAGCAGTCTGTTTTACCCATGAGCTTCCAAGTGCTTTTTGTTCCCAGCAGCCTCTCTCAGCACTTCTTCTGTATGTAATGGATTGAAATCCTGGAATTTCGCCCCAATTTTTAGGATTCCATCCCTGACCGCCATCGCTGCACATCTGTGGCTGTAGCCCTGCGCCGGATGGAGGCAGCGCAGCCGGGTGGGGAGGAGCCTGCCTGGTGGAGCTGCTCTGGGAGCCTCTCTGGTTGGCTCTCTGTGAGTACCTTTGAAAATGTGGCCTCGAGGCACCCGCTTTTTCCATCGACTTGAAGTGTCTCTGCGTGCAGCCGCTCCCTGCTGCTCCATGCCAGCTGCTGCTCTCCGCAGCTGCTTGGGAAGATGAAATGAGACCCCATTTTTAGAGGTCATGACAAAGAGCATGGGTATTTGTCTGCATGTGAAGCTGCCTTTCTGTAGAAGTGCTGAATTTACAGTGATGGGAGCCCCCGGGGCAGGCAGGCAGGTGTGCTGTGGGCTGGTACCTGCAGCCAGGAGCTGGCCCTGCGAGGAGGGACGTGGCAGCAGAGCTGGTTTGTAGCCACTGGCATTGACAAAACTGATTTTTGTGGTTTGAGAGCGGCAGGACAGATTCCATCTCTGGTGGGTCTCCTGACACTTTGATACATGGCAGTGCTATCCCTGAATGGAGCTAAATACTCCAGGGCTACTTTCTGGCTGGGTGAAGGGATGTATAAAATGAGAACGTATGAGAGAGTATTAACAGAAAGGCACGCTTTGATTTACTGGTCCTGGCTCACAGCTTTCTTGGTGGATTGATATGCTGTCTGCTGAATCTGGAACAACTCTTTCACTCCTGTACACAAAATGAAGGGGCTCCCATAGACTCTTAAAAGTGACTCTTACAAGTTAACATCTTACGCAGACACTCTGAGTCCCACTGAAGCTCGAAGTCATGCTCAAGCCATGTTTGCTGTATTCTTGCTGCACATGAATCCCACTCAGCATCCATTCTCCTTCCCTACATGATAGTATTAGGAAAGCTTTGATGGAAGCAGGGGTTGCCTTTGTGCTGGGGTTAGTTGGCCACTCCAGGCATGGAGTGTGGGTTGTTTGGAGGAGCTGAGTGGCTCATATTCCATAAAGGGATCTAGCTGCTTTTGTTTTCAAAGAATTGCTGAGATGCTAGTCCTCAAAAAACCCACGGATTGGGTGTACAGAAGTAACTTCTGGAAAGGGGGAGAGTTTTGAGGTTGTTTTCATTGATGGTTTATGGCCAGTGTAAGGACAGATGTTAAGCTGTGCAGAGGTATTGCTGGCTTTGTTCTGTGAATGGAGCAGGAGGTAGAAGCCGTGGTTATCACATATTAAGACTGCTGGTTGGCTTTCTTAATGTACTGGTGTGCTTGGAAAGCTCCGTATTTGTGGCTTTTCTGTTTAATTGTCTGTTTCAGATGATGAGCAGCATTAAAAATACAGATATATGCTGGGAGGATTGGAAAGCAAGAGGGTTAGTGCCTGGCTTCCCTTCAGAGCAACGCAGCGTGCATCTGTGGAGTGGTTTTGCTTTACGCAGCCTTCGTTCACAAGCGACTTCAGTCTTCTCCCCAGTGCAGGCAGTGTAAAAGCAGATGAGGGCGTTCGAGGGAAGAGAAGGCAAGGAGACTGGGAAGGAAACAGTCCCTCAGGAACTGCGTGTGAAACGGGTAGGGCTGGGCTGGGTGGGGAGAAGGCAGGCGAGGGTGACACTCAGCTTCTGAAGTTGAGTTTACAGCACACTTAAGCACCCAGCATTAACAATGAGAATGCCATCCAGTAATGCTATTAAATACACACGAATTGAAAGCAGGAAATTACCCAGCTGTAAGAGGCTCACGACGAAGCCGCTGTCTGCAGTAATTAGCCCTCCCACCTGGTTAGATGTGCGGTCATTGTCTTCCCTGCCCTCTCCATCCCCTTCGCTCCAAATAAAATTGCTTCCCATCCCCACTTCTGCCGGGGTCCGTATCTCATAGCCTGGGGGAGCTTGAGCCTGTCTTTATTCCTTGCCTGCTTGCCGTGGCCCTGATATACCCCAGAAGAGCTGGAGTGCTACTCCAGTTGTAATTGACAGGATCAAAGCCGCCTGGGGTGCATTAGCACTGCTGCTGGAGGATAGACAGCGGGTAGAAAATAAACAGTTTCGGAAGCTCTGGGGACGTTTAGCTGTGTTGCAGGCAGTGGGAAGGATTTTGCTGTTGTGAGCTGTGCACTCGGGTAGGGTGGGGGCAATTTCCTTTGCAAATGACGCTTTAGCTGCAGACACGTACAACAAATGCATTTTTATGGGCTTTTGTCTGTTTGTCTCTTAGAATTGTTTTGATGCGAACACACAACTGTTTTACAAGTACAGCAAACCTAATCCGTTAATAGGTTTATATAGAAGAGCTGTCAGAATGTATCTGTAAGGAACCCTGGGCTGGGGGAGTCCGACTGCTGATCTGCAACAAAAATCTGAAAGCGTCTTCTCCCTGGCATTCCTGTAACTGAGGTCAGGCCATAATCTTTCTGTAGCTGGTGACAACTAGGCGATATCACAGTGGTAACATAGCAGAGATTGAGAACTCTGCGTGTCGGAGCTGGGTTCTTCTTGTGCTGCCTGTGTCTGGCTGATGAAGATTTGCTGTTTGCTCTGCCCGTGATCTCTACATCCTCTGTTAGCAAAAGAGGAATCAGATGGTGAAAAGTTCCCTCCATTCCGTTATGCTGCCTGCAAAGCAAGCAACAGCCTCAGGAGTTAAGCAGAACATCCCCACTGACTTCACTTCGCTTTGTAAAAGTAAAGGCCATGAGCCTCTGGGGGGTAAATGTAAAGAAATCTGTGAAGTTTGGTGTAGGGTTTTGGATAGAGACGTACTCCGTGGTTTTGCCTTGAAGAGCTGACCCTGTGATTGATGTGCAGCAAGGTACAGAAGCAGTGTTTGTGTACACCCAGACAAACACTTGTTTAGATCAGAGCGTTCTGCGGGGGGGCTTGCTGCTTGCCACAAAAGAGCTATTTTTAAACAACAGATGTGGCAGCGGTGTGCAGTTAACCCTTCCCTGCAGCCAGCTCTGCTGTGTGCCCTTGGAGAACACGAGGTCGTTGGAACAGAGATCATTTTGTCAGCATCTACATAGATACAGAAAAACAGCCAGCTCTTAGAGCCTTCGGATAAGAAACATCAGATCCACCTTCAGGATTAGTGGCCTGCAGTTCTGCTTTTCTGATCAGAGCCCTCTCATTAAACTTGCCAGGTCATTGTTTAAGTTTTCCCCGTAGATCAGATCTTGCTACATTTAATTTTACTTACAGTCTAATTTCTTATACCTCCTGCGTGGTGAGCACAGCAGCATAGAAACCAGCAATAGTCACAGCTCTGCAGGAGTTCGTTTTTTCTACTTGCCCTCCCTCCTTCTGCTCCCTGTAGCACGCACATGATGCACAAAAAAGAAAGGTCAGGGGTCATGCTTAGAGCTGAAACTGGCCTCTATCACAAGACTTAATGTGGAGAGAAGTGAGTTAGTCAGCAGAGAAGGTTGTTGTCAGATGTGTGTGTCATGAAATACTTCTTCACACGTTACTGTGTTTCTTCAGTATCTGAATCCTTCAGGCTCTGCGGCCTGAGTGTTTGTCGATGAAACATTAGATGGGTGTACTCCCAGTGTGCAGCCAGGCAGAAGTTTAGAAAGCAGTCCTCCCTCCCGTCCTCCCTCCCATCCTCCCTTTTTTGGGGAAAATTGTTCTTTATCATTGTGATGTTGTGCAACATTAACAGTTACATCAACTTGAAGTTAAAACTGCGACTCTGACTGGTTAGAGGAAAACATTTAATTGGCCACGTGGTAGCTGTGGCAGCAGTTCAGATTTGAGAAGAGGAACTAGGCACTGCAAAACTAAGTCTTTATCAAAATCAACAATTGGTGGAAAATTGTCACTTGTGTCTCTTGTTCTGCAGGTTGTAAAGCCATAGACACATTGCTGAGAGTACTAGTGGACATTCAGGATGAGCTGCTTTATCAATGCCCAGGCACGAGGCACCTGGTAGATGGGAAACAATCAAAACCTGAGAGGTAAATACGAAAGAAGATCTTTCTGTTGGTCCGCAACTAAATGAGAAAATGCACGGCTTTCCTGACTGCGTTCGTTCTCTGCTTTTCTCTCCATTGCCATTGGATGTGGGTGACAGACATGCTGGGTGAATGGCCGTTCACGCTCCTTCCACCAGTACTGGAAGTCTGTTTTGAAATCAGAAGGGTGACGAAGCTGCAGCTCTTTCCCCATAAATGTTGCCATAGGGTGGAACAACTCCGAGCTGTAGTGGAGGAGCTGCTAAGAATTCACACGTGTTGCCTTAGACAGGTGTAGGGTGTTTAGTTTGTATTTTTTAATTCATTTTTCAGTGATGATGAAATCCCCAGCAGCAGCGATGAAGAGCGAGCGGGTGAAGCTCAGGAGAAGAGGAAGCGCGCTCCCAAACGAAAGCTGAAGGCGGAGGACTTCCCAGAGTTCATAGCCAAGAGGTATGCCGACTTCAGGACGTATCGGAACAGCATCTTGCAGAAATGGCACGAGAAGACAAAGCTGGCATCTGGCAAAATGGGCAAGGTAAGTCTGCGTGTGCTGACGTGCGTATCGGGTAGCAGAGATCTGTGGAACAGCACTTGATTGGAAGGCCTCATATCATGGATATTCCAAGCTAAGCCAAGTTTTGCTTGATGAACAAGTTGTTTGTGTTTCACAACACAATTAGGGGTTTCTGTGCCCCTCGTCCTTCACAATGTGTATGCTTTAATACTATGGGTAATCATGTCCCCCTAAGATCCAGGGTCTCATAGCATCTGTGGGTTAATATTAATTGTTGAGAAGTTCATCTGAACCAGAACAACAAAAGCATTTTATTATTAAGCCAGGCCTCAGGCTGCCTCAGGTTGGGAAGGGAAAGAGAAACAAAAAAAAAATAACAAAAATAGCAAAAATCTCTGCAACAAAACCCAAGCCCCCTCCTCTTGGAATGCTGTCTGCTTATCCACTGACATGGAAAGATAGAGGAACATTGCTGCCTTGAGGAAAAGCTTTCTGCATTATCTGACACTAGTTAATGTTGTCGCAGGGTTTCGGTGCCTTTGAGCGTTCAATCTTGACTCAGATTGATCATATTTTGATGGACAAAGAGAGATTACTACGGCGGACACAGACCAAGCGATCAGTGTATAGAGTGCTGGGAAAGAAGGAGCAGGATTCTCATCCAGTCCCTGAATTTTTGCCTGAAAATTCGGTAAGGGTATTTTGTTTACATGGCTCATGCTGTAGAACCAGTGAGACTCTTTGCGGAACAATTAGCCTTTAGCAGGTAATATTCTTGTTTGGGAGATTGATGAAGAACATATCTGAGTGTTGATTCATGTAATGCAGTGACTAGCAAGAAGATGTAGACACTTGAATTCCAGTTTTATGGTGTGTGTGCTATCTCCTGTGCCAGTTCTCAACAGGAGAAAACTATGCTTGGTCTCTGACCATGCCTGTCCTGTATGATAGGAACTGGTGGTCACTAAATCTGCTGCTTGAGGCAGCAGCTACAAAGCTTTCTTCTGACTCTGGGGTTTAGGATCTTTAACCCAGAAAGTCACAGAAAATCATACTGTGTGTAACCTACAGAGTGTATTGGTAGTATGTCTGATATTAATTTAGTATTTAAGAATGAATAAATATTCAATTCTGATAGATCATGTGGAATTACTGCGCTTACGAGATATATTTTTGCCGTTACATTAAAAATATCTGTAGTATTTTGCCAGACAGACTTTGTGTAGTCCTATTTATTTCCTAGTAAAGGCATCATAAATCTATTTTGGCATTGGCAGCGTTTCTGCCTTGCCTCTAAATGTATTCCTAGTCCTCAAAAGCTTTCTATGATGGGAGCTGTTCTCCATTTGTTCCTATTTTCAAGTGTTTACAAGCTGCTACATGTAAAGCTGTCGGAGCTGGGGATGGAAACACGCATATATGAGCTTTCAGTATTTCCCTTCTGCTTCCAGGAAGTCCTCCCTCAGGCAGATTCCAACAGGCACCTGAAGGACATAGATGAGGAAATATTTGACGATGACGACTTTTATCACCAGGTACGTGACTGTCAGTCTGTGTTGGCATTATGGCTTCACTTATCTTTGAATACTCACCAAGCTAATGCAGTTGACTCTGTGGCCTGAATCTATCTGACCAGTGAAACTGAGTCATGCCTCTTAGCATCTGGAGTCTCTGTAGATTGTTCAGGGTGTTTTCACACTCAGCTTTCCATATAGGACTGTGTGAGCTCAAACTTGTGCTGTGGATATAAACTTACTGCTATTCCTGGTGCTGATGTGTTTGAGAGTCAGGACTCTGGCATTAGGTCTCTGTCTGTGGTTCTCGCTGGTGAACGTTGCTACATAATAGAGAAAAATTACTGAATTATCCAAAGGTGACTTCTTTTGTTGTTGCTGGTAGAGTACAGTTGTGAAAAATGATTCTGGTAGATCCTTAAAAGCACTGAAGTTACTCTCATCTCACCCTAACTCATCTCATCTACTTAAAATGAAAAAGCTGCAGAGCTTCTGTGTAGCACTTCTCCTGGAGTTATGCCAGGTTGGATTTGGGCCAGCTATTCTTTTTATTTGCAGAATTCTTAGAAACGAGGTATGTGTGCTCTGTGCACCGAGGCTGAAGCTTAGGAAAACCTCATGCTTGTAATGTATTTAATAAATGGCAGTGCCAGCTTCATAAAATACTGAAATTGCCATGTGTTGAGGAGTGTGTCCTACCTCAATGCATGAAAAACTGCTTTTGCTCTGATGATCCACTGAGTGTTTTCGCGTCAGGACTAAACAAATATAATTATATCCTTAGAAAGGCAGGCATTTCTAATCTGAATACTTATTAAAATGGCTAGCAAAGTATGCGGGCAGTGGAAGAGACCTGTTACTGTGTAGCTGTGCTGGGTTAAGTGTTTTAGCCAGAAGCATTCAAATATTTCCAAATTTTGGGATTTCATGTGCGGAGCCAGGACTAAAGATGATTGAAAAGATGCACTGAGCCAGGTCTGGTGATGGGAGAGCGCCTGTGGTGTTGGCAGCAGTGGCTGAAGAGACCAAAAGTGTTATGCAGTGAGATGACACTGTCAAAAGATTTGGGGTCCAAGTGGACCAGAAGCCCAACTTTGAGGTCCAAGTGGAGCGTTAAGATACAGAACAAATACTGTAAGTACACTAAAATAGTGGAGTGGCCAAGGAGAAATGTCTGGGACCAACAGTCTTCAGACCTGTGCAGATAAGATACTTACTGACCGTGAAATGTTAAAAATTTTTATAAGAAAAATAGCAATAGATGGATGGTCTGGCTTCATTTCTTATAACTTTAACTTCGATAAATCCTAACTTCAGAATTATGACTAGTCACAGCTTAGCATTTCCCCTCACTGGTTAATTGGGGTGCTGGGGTTAATCTAAATTAAAACTTAAACTAATAGAGGTCATTGAGGGAAGAGAATCACCTGAGTAAAACAAATGGCTCTGCCAGGCACCACTGTGTCTTGGCCATTTCCCAAGAGGGAAGTGGCAGCAAATTGGAGTTGTTTCAGCATTCAGGAGAGGTGAAGGATGGGTGACACTGGTTTAATGTACGGCACCTCCGGAAGCATTCCAGATTGCATTCCTTGCTGTACCAACTGCTGCCTCCCGCGCACGCTAAATAGAAGCGGGACCCGCCGACAACATCTGGCTGCACAGCAAGGAATGGGTGCAACTTCTGAAACCCCATGGACTCTAAATATGGCGCTTAGCCTGGCGGAGGCTTTAATCACTTACTACTCTTTGGCAGCGGGCTCCGACAGCTTATCCTAGCCTCGTACATCACGCACAGACATCTGCTGAGCCGCGAGGCAGCTACACATTCATTTTCCTTTCTTGTTGTTTTTTTTTTTTTTTCCATCTCTCCCTCCCTCCCTTCCACCCTTCTCCTCCCGTCCCCAATATGCTTCTTGGGAGAGATGATCTGTAAAGATTACTGCTTCATTGTGTGCAAGTAATTGTGGGGATGCCAGCCCCTTGACAGACACCGCGCAGCACCTGTTCCGCTGACCTGGTTAATTTCTTCTGTTGAGTGGGATTTGGCAGAGATTGGAGCTGAAGCCAATTCAGTGATAAGGCTAAAGAAAATGGCTGTATGTTTTCTGTCACCTCCCAATTAAATTGGTTTCATAAAGTGCTTTCCTTTATTTGTCAGGGTGGTAAGCTGAAGCTGAACACTGCATTCAGAAAGGGTAGAGTGCATTACAATAGTGTGCTGACAATACATAGAATGTGTTTTCTTTCAAATGGGTCATAACTGTGCGGGGCTTTTGTGTGTGCGCGTATGTGTGCATGCTTGTGTGTATGTACACGTGTAAATATTAGGTAGAAAGGGCTCTGCTTCTTCAGCAGTAATCAGCAGCAACGCCTCTGATGGCTGGAGCTGAGGCTGCTCAGAAACTCTGCCCTCCGTGCATAATACTTAGTGCAAAGCACGTATGTACATTGAAATGGGTCTTTGTTTTTAAATTTAAGGTCCAAACTTTTTTTTAGTATCGCTTTCATTTTTACAAATATCAATTAGTAATAGCTTATTTTGGTTACTACTTGTTATAGAATAGTAAGATATATGAGAGGAAAATATGTGGATAAAGGACATGGGACACCAGTTCCTGTACATCTCAGTGCAAAATTAAGCAATTAAAAGTGAGATCTGATCGATGCACACAAATTAATCGTAGCAGAATGGCTAGCCATACTATTTTATTATAGAACATAATCCCGAGCTCTTTAATGAATCTGTTTCTCCTTTGGAAAACTGTAATTTTCTTGTCCAGACCTCAGTAGCTGATGGAATTCACCATGTGGGGCTGGGGGAACCTTACATTGACTTGGGGTTAAACTCTGTCCTGTTGTTTGTCCCTCTTTGCCTTCTCTCATCTCTTTCTGTTTTTTGACAAGCAGTTACAGGCCTCACTGTGGCGGCCCAGGCTGAGTGCTAACGTGCGGCGGGGCTGAATCATGCAAGAATTGTTTCAAAAAGATCCTGATTAGTGACAGCAGCGAGAGGCCAGACTCCATTTCCTTTTCTTCTAAACTCTCGTTGGTACATGGTTTTAAGGGAAGAAATAGGCTGGATATTTTTAGAAGTCGTATTTACGTAGAATTCATTACTGCCGATGTCGCAAAGTTAAGACTTACCACTCCATCCTGCTGCCTGAGAGCGGCTGGTCTGCCATGCTGCAGTGGGGCTTTTATTATTAGCTTGAATTACTCTGGTAAAGGAGAGAGTGGAAATTGGTTTATTTCCAACAGGAATTAGGGTAGTGTTCATATGCTAAGCATTGCGCCGGTGGCAGCTGCTCTTAGAACAAATGTTCCTCACTGATGGCAGCAGGTATGCCTAGGGAGAGGTAGGAATACTCATAATCCCTTCTTCTCTCTGCTCTCCTGCTCCCTCCTCCCCCTGACTTGGCTGTGTCATACGTCACCACATTTTCTAACAACACGGCTCTTGTCTGTGATCTCCACAACTTGCACAAGGTGCACAGAGCTGGGGGGTGGGACAGGCACAGGGAGCTGCCCTTGGGCCGTGGTTTACTGGGGTTTGCTGGGGTGCTGCACACAGTCTGCATGGCACCGCAGTGCAGTGGCTGAAGGACCTGGTTGTGCCTGGGCTTTGCTCCCAGCAGTGGGAAGGGCTTTGTTCTGCTCCTTGTCTGCACCGCTGTTATTTAGGAAGGAGTTAGTGCAGTAGAAAACTTTGACGTGGGGGCTTGTGACTCAGTTGTTGTTTCCTGTAGAGTGGTGTCTCATGTGCCTGCAGACATTGTCAGAGCTGCAAGCACATCTTGCCTCCTTGTTCCAAGCTTTGCATTTGGAATTCCTTTAATCCGAGTGACTGCAGGTGAGCTCCTGGCTCCCTCGGCACGTGTAGCTTGCTTTGTTCCTCTTCTGGGTTGTACGCACTGTACAACAAGACTCTACATCCTTGCATCCCGGCCAGGAGTGGGCCTGAAGCAGTTCCCGGTCACACGCTGTGTTTTTCTCTCCCAGGTATTTGATAATGCCATAAACAAGTAATTACTAATCTAGTAACTATTAAAAGTCGATAATGGTGAGGAATAGAGAGAAGACTGGCTTTCTGACAAGCTGGTTTGCCTTAATTAAACTGGTGAGTGATTAATATGGACAGCTGATCTTGTGACTTTAATGAGATGCATTTCGAGTTTTGTGTGAATAAGAGATGTCTTGAACCATCCCACAGGTTAATGGCAATACAATACTCTTATCACAGGCACGTATCTTTCAAATGGCTGGGTAGATGGTTAATAACATGTTTTAAAGCTTGATTTGAAACGTCTCTTAATGGCTTATCAGAAAATCCACAAGCCAACGCTGTTTTATCCAAAACAGAACTTCAGCAAAGTTTTTTCTTTTTAAGATGACCATCCAGTGATTTCACCTTGTGGTTTAGGTGTTTACGTTATAAACAGATGACAGGAAGTTAAATATTGAAGTGTTTCGTGGGGATTTAAAAACAAAATGAGCTGTGGTGCTGCTGGAAATCCAAATGCAGTTAAGCTACTGCACGGTGCTGGCTTAGAGGAGAAGGAATGTCTTGTTTCTGCATCCAAGCAGAGTGCAGTGTAAAATGCATGCTTAATAGAAACCACCTTTTCATTATTTATGCTGTTTTGAGTAATTGCACAGTGTATGTATATGAGAAGGAAGGAGGAAAAATGATGTGATTTACCACATCTGTCCGAAGAATAAAGGAGAGAAAAGAAATAGGAGGCATGGAAATGGCGTTGAGAAAAGGCCGCTTTGTCAACTTTCTGCTGGGGAGCGGAGTGGCTTTGCTTATTCACCCCTGAGGAGGACGAGCAGTTGGTGTTTGTGTTCTTATTTCTTTACTTGGACTTGACGCGTTGCCATCGGCCTCTCTGCCCCCCACTGCCCCACACTCCTGGCCCCCCCAGTGCTGAGGCAGCACTGCCGCATGCAAGGCGGACTGGGTGGCTCTGGTGCGCTGTCGCAGAAACGGCCTGCGCCTCGTCTGCCTTTCCTGCAGACTTTACTAACATCAGAGAAAAAGTATTGCTCTCGTTCCAGTTATATTTCTGAGGTTTGTAAACTCAGCTGCGTCCCGTGATGCACTGCAGGTCAGCTTTTGCAAGGTGGGAGTGCAAAGTGGTCTGTGAGGGCGCAGGAAAGTCCCTTGTGTCACAAGGCCTCTTTCAGCTGTACTTTAGCTCTTCATTTGAGCTGTCCTAGGTCTGCACATCAGAAAGGTCAGCAAGTGTAGTATTAGAAACACTATAGATAGTGCATGAAAATGAGACCTAACCTCCACAGCGCAAATTGACCTCTAAAATGAGAAATGAATCTCTATTACCCTTGAACAACACCCTGATGGCATTTCTAAATCCCTCTAATTTTGTACAATGTATCTGCTTCTCTTTAACCAGCAGGGAAAGGAGATCTTGTAAGGTGAATTCTTTAGATAGCACACATCATTGACTCCAGCGTAGGTTTTTCCAAAGGCTTTGGAGTCGGCGGAGGCAGGCGGATGGCTGCTGGCTGCTTCCCAAGCTTCTGCCTTCAGTTGTGTTGTGCGGGAGCGTTGCTTTGCTCTTTGTTAGCAGTTGCAGATTCTCATTCCTCGTGAGTGCTTCAAGCACAGGAGGGAGAATTGGTTCTGTTCTGCTCCCAGCCTGCTGCTACCACTGCCTGTGGGCTTTGGCAGTCCACATGACCTCAGCCTGCTTTCCTTTCCTTGTGCGGCAGGTCATCCCTGGCTTTCTATAGGGAGTCTGATTTGCTTGCTTTTCGTAGGATTTGCGAGTGTTTTTTGATACCTGAATAAAAACTTTCTCTGTGATGTGAAGCTTTGTTGAGTTCAGAAACACACGTGCAGGAACACTCACAGCCAGTTCCTTCCGAAGACAAATCAAACACGCGTAAGCAACTTTCTTCCACTTGCTATTGCCCGTTGTCCTCTTTGCACATGGTTTCTCCTGGCTTGGGGCTGGCAGCTGAGCCGCAGGCTGTGCAGGTGGGCAGCTGTGTTTGTTTGCATGGCAGAGCGAGCTTGGGTTTCTGAAGTTCAGGGAAGATGGGAAGAGGTGAAGGAGGGAAAGCAAGAAAGGATATGTTTCAAATCAAAGCCTTTTGATGCTGAAATTGCCTAACTCAAACTGTCTTCACACATCACGGCTTAATTTTGATAGTGATTTACCTACACTTCCTAGTTAATAATTAGATGTTGGGAGACACCATATATCACTCTTAATGGAATATATGGGGTCTGATGAGAGTTTTCTGTTTTGACTAATAAATTTTAACCTGAATCGCCAAGCTTAATGAAATATTACAGCTTTGGAAGTGTTTTAAGTCTTGTGCTGTGAAAACAGTGTTGCGTTATTCAGTAAATGAGTTTGTCATTCATTCCGTATCCTGAGCCCTTGCTGGCTCTGGAGCATGGGCTGAATGCAAGACTCTGAACTAGAAAGCGGAAAAACTAATCAAATCCTTAAAGACCAAAGGCAGCGAGGCAGGTCTAGACTGACTTTTTCAGCGGTAGCCTCTGGCTACATCCACTTTTATTTTAGTAACCATTGTTAGCATGATTTATAACGTAAGCTTTAAGACGTACGCTATTTAGATATAGCAAGGTGCTTCGCAGCTTTTATTTCCCTTTCCTAGTTTCCCTCTTGCGCCTGCTCTGTTTTAATTCCCCCTTGCCTTTGTCTCCCTTGCCTCACCCCAGCAGTGTCCCCAGCCTGGCAGCTGAGGCTGCGCTGAAAGAACGTTCAGCATCAGCCCCAAGGTCAGCAGAGCGCAGTCTGTCCCACGGAATGACTGATCTGCTGGAGGCCAAGGGAGTGCAGAAGAGGCAGCTGCCTGCAGGGCTTGTCTCCTGGTGGTGCACAGGGCTCTTCCTTGCTGCTGCTGGTGTAGCTGCAGGTCTGTGGGGTCAGTGGGCTGCCAGGAGGAGCAGGTCCTGCTGCAGAGCCTTGCTGCTCAGCTCCGAGGAGTCGCGCTGCCTTCCCTCTGCCCGCACAGCTCAGCACTTTTTCTGTGCGTTGTGCCAAGGAAGCAAGATAAGAGGAGACAGTAAACACATCCTATTGCCAGTACAGGAAGAAACCACTAAAACATAGCTGCACCGTTTCTTGCCACTGTTAAACCCTCCCTCCCACCTTGCTTTTGACAGAATATTGACTAGAAACCGAGATCCCATTTCTGCTTAGCCTTAAGGGCAGCTGTTTACAGAGTGGCAGTGTTACATAGGTTTACTGTGTCGTATGTCTGTGTAACACTGGATTTGGATCTTGTATTTAGCTGCCAGAAGTGACGGTGATGAAGTGGGAGAGATAAACTGATAGATTGTGTGCCAGAAAGATGTTGGGAATCAATCAGATAAACGGGGCAGAGAAATAACTTGCTGTTTTCTAGTGATAATAAACCAGAGACCTCAGTTCCAGGAATTTTTAAATGTAATTGCTGCAGTAATAATCTCCAAAAAATAAGCAAATAGGAAAGAAGTAGTGGCAGGTTTTTAATTGTGCTGGAATTGCTTTTTTTCCTTTTTTTTTTTCTTGTAATGTGATGTATGCCTTGAAGGCAGAGGAGGATGTGGACAGGAATGAAATGTTCCCTGGTGCTTGAGTGTCACTCGTTTAGAAATAATTAAAAAAAAAATCATAAAATGATAACTGCCTCCTTTGATGGCATTTTTTGTGGGGTGCATGCCTTGCACCTTCCTTCCAGTGGTGTATTTTATGTGATCAGGAGCTTCAGGAGTGGGTGAGTTTCCCAGTGCCCAGGGGCAGCTCTGGGCATCAGCTGTGCCGGAGTGGGCAGCACCCTTACCTCTGTGGCTGTTGCTCAGCTGTGAATGACCATCGTGCTCCAACCCTCCTCCTTCAGCAGAAATACGGGGGAGAAGAGAAGTGTCACTCATCCAGTCTTCTCTAGCACACTTGTCGGGTTGGCTGGGCTCTCATTTCCAGGGCTGGCTCTGATTTGGGTCCTTCTCTCATTGGTGAAATGTGGGCATCCAGAAGAGATCTGTGCCCCTCTGTTTCAGAGTGTTGGTTTCCGTTCTCTGTATCACTGTGTAGGCTAATACCCAAGGCACAGCACGTACCATTTACAGTGCAGGGTGATAAAGACGCAGCCCTGGTCAAGTATCCAAAAAGGCTGTTCACAACGTTCTTAGCTCGCAGGAAGTAAAAAGGACAAAACCTAACCCTCAGGACATGAGAAGAAATAGAAAAACCTGCTTGAGCGTTCCTGCTCTGGCTGTAAAAATTACATTGCTGTTCTGTTCCTCAGAGCGAGCGTGAGCGCCGAGCAGCGCTCGAGTTCTGTTTTGTGAAGGCGTGTGGGGCAGAGATCTCACTGCACATCTTCCAGTGTTTGCCCCTTGTCAATGGGAGCTGTGTACACAGCGGCCTGCGAAAGCTCCGGTGTTTTTTATCCTCCTGAAAGCCCAACAAGCAGTAGTGATCCCTGAAATACAAGCTCAACTCTTCGTTCTGCCCCGTGGTGAGGGGCAGCTGGCTCCCTTGGGAACTTGGGGCAGCACATTCCTTGAGTTTTCTGTGACCCTGTTTGCATTCACTTGTCTTTACTGAGCTTTTAAAAAGGATCGTTGTCTTTCTTCTAGCTTCTTCGAGAACTGATAGAGCGTAAAACCAGTTCAATGGACCCCAATGATCAAGTTGCCATGGGCAGGTGAGTAGGACGTTGTCTGTAGCATCACCAGCTCCTCCCCAGCCCCAAAATGCAGAACTGCTTGTGAGCTTCCAGTCCTCCCTGCTGGACAAGTAGCTACGGGATGTGTGTGTGGGGAGGGGGAGAAAATTCATTAGGTGAAATTTCGTAAGAGAAATAACTTTTACCCTTGTAAAATACTACCCAACTTTTAGTGCAGTGTGTCAAATGTATTTTGTGTATGTCTGAAATACTATGGAAAGCTATTCACTATAATTTAACACGATATAGACAAAATTACATTTAAGTGGTGATTACATTGTACATTTATCTGACTTTACAATAAAATAGATTACAGTAATTAAGATTATATTAAGATTGCAGTAATTGGATTTTGCTAGATTTTTTTCCCCGATGTTGAGTTTTCGTTGTATAAATCAGGTGAGATGACGCTCATTTTCATAAAAAATATATTTATAACTTGGAGAAGTTCTTCCCTACTGAAAACTTCTTTGACTTGGTGACGTTCTATTTGAGGACTCGAGCCCTCCCCTTCTCAGTTCCGTTGGGAATCAAGCAGCGCTTTTTGAAAGTGTTGATTGCTTTTCTTTCTTTTGTAGTGCTGCTTAGTAATAGGTGGAACAACGTACAGGACTTCTTGCTAGATTTGCCAGGTTTAACAGGCAGGGGTGGTGAGAAGAATACTTGCTTAAAATTTTCGATCTGCTATGCAGATGCGAGGGAGGAAATAAATTCAGAGCATCTACTGCATGGTGGTACTTCTGTTCATGAAGTTGGCATAACCTATTTCACCTGAAGTGTCAGTTTAGTGACTCAGTAACGGGGGTATTTGAAATTCCATGCTTGTTTTCCTGAGGTTCTCACCTCCTTTACTTTTGCAAGTGCAGCAGTCAGAAGAGCTGGGAAGGGCCTCGGACCCCAGTGTACCTAATGCTTCTTTGCCTTATGGTTCTAAAAATGGTCTAACTGTGGTTTTATATTCCTCAGGCAGTGGCTGGCCATCCAGAAGTTACGAAGCAAAATAAAAAAGAAAGTGGACAGGAAAGCCAGTAAAGGACGGAAAATCCGGTGGGTGACTGCTTCTGCGAGCAACCTAAAGCTCTGGTTTTGCAGAGTAAATTGGGACTACGGTGGGTTGGCTCTGGGGTGCATTGGCACACTTGTTCATCCCTTCAGGGCAAGATACCGTGTCCTGGGGCTTCCCCTGGGGAGTCTTAATGTTCTTTGAGCCTAAGGTGTGGGGTTGGTTGGATGCAACCTGTGAGTGTTGCCCAGAGGAGTCTTAGCAAGAGGGTTGGTCTCAGAACACTCTTGGGAGGGGTGCTCAAATGCCCCTAGGCAATTTGGGTTGTAATTTCTGATGAAAGCCAATAAGCACTTCTTGTGCAGTATGTATTTAGCAGGCTAAAATGTGGAGAGCAGCCTGAGGGGAAGATCTGTAGACATGCCCAAGTGAGGTAGATGCCTGTTTCCAACTGACAGTCAGTTGGAATATAGTGTCTCAACTGTTCATTTTGAAGTCGCATCACAGCTTTCTTCAGCTTCGCGTTCTGATTCCTTGGTCACTAATCTGGGTTGGTGTCTCCAATTATATTTCCAGTGGAAGAACTGTCCATGCTGTAGCATGGAGAGGGAAGGCAGTCTGGAGAGGATAGTTGCTTGCTTTTTTTTTTCCCCTTTGCAGAGCAGATATATTAGTCTCCCTGAGTTTAGCATGACTGCGTGATTTGTAGGGAAGGAGGTGTTTGTGGCAGGGAGGCATGCTGAAAAGCTGCACTGCGTCCTGAAAAATCCGCAACATTAACCATCCTTTTGTGAGTAAACTATAAATCGTGAGTTTAGATGGCATCTGATAGAAAGTCAGCGGAGTCAGTCTGGGTCAGGCCTGGCATAGCAATTTTTAAGATAGATGTCATAAGATAATTTATTAAAAGAGGGAAGAGCTACTTTGTTGGCCTGAAAAGCCTATAATTATTGACTATCAATATTCTTTTCTGTCAGCATCACACATAATTGGATATATTCATGATTCAGTCAAAACTACTGACAGCATCACACAACTGAGTCAAACTCGTAAACCTCTAGGAATAATGGGGGAGTCTCATTGTGTGCAGTCTGTGTGCTTCAGCATTCCTGAGATGGGTTATCTTGCCTCTTAGACCTTAGGTGCATTTTTTTTCTTCTCTAAATAAAAGTTGCATTGACCCCTCAGGAAAAATACCAGTATTAACATACAGGTAAGCGCCAATGTCTTGTTCAGAATAGTCCAGTAGAGCCCAAATGGGGCTAATAAATAAATGGTTCTTCCACGGAGAGACTGTGTGTCACCCTAACCACATTGCTTAGCATCTCACCCCCCAGCTCCAAATTCAAGGTAGTGGTACTTGGATTTCTTTTCATGGAGGTCTTGGAGATCCTGGAGAGCCATGTATCACACGCTACATTTCATCCATCTCTGTAATTCTTCCTTTTTAGCAAACTTTTTGCGAACCTTCAATATTACAGCACATTCAGATGAAATGTGCTCGGTCGCTGTAGGGTCTGAGGATCTCCAAGTGCTTTCAAAAGCATTTGACCTTGTGCTTGACGTGAGGACCTGTCCCCTTCATGGGTGGGGAAGTTGAGACATCAAAGGGAGAAACGAGCCCTTCCAAAAAGTTGAGCTTAGGAAAGCTGGTGCCCAGCCCTGTGCTGTCCCTCTCGGATGTGCCTTTTGGTAGCTGTGGAGGAGCAGTGCATGCACACCTTTGTTCTTGTCAGTGCTGTCTGGTCCTTTGCTGCTGCAACATGGGATGCCATCCTGTGGATGGAGTTAGATACCTTGCATCTGCTAGACCAGGCTTTTGAAAGTCCTGGTTGTAAAAACATGGCAATAATTAGTTCTGAGCAAACAACGTGTGTCAGAGAATTTATCAGAATTGCTCAGTCCCCATAGCACTTTGTGGACTGTAAGCTTTGAGCTGTAGGAACCAATCCATTGTTCACTCACATCAACTATTTCCCAGTTCAGCCTGTTGACCCGTTGTCTGTTGCAGCACTAGCCCGTGGTGCTGTGTCTGTTCCCTGATTTGATCATACTGTGTTAGATCAGTACAGCTCCTTCCATCCTCAGTGAATGCATGGGGAAGCCCTTGTGTAAGGGTGAGCGTGTGCTGTGCCTGAAAAGCCATTCTGAAATATCCTTGTAAGCTAAAAAATCCCCTCGAGGGAATGTTCCTGCATAAGCAAACAAAAGGGAGTGCAGAGGTGACAGAGAGAAAAGGTGATTCTGGGCAAATGCTCGTGAATCCTTTTGCCTGCTATTTGTCAAGCTCTAAAAATAGCAGCAACTTGGATAAAACATTCCCGAGCTGGGGAGGCAGCGTGGTACATCAGGAGATGCCAAACCAATGGTTTCTGTGCTTGCACATGAGTGTTTGAAGGCACATTCTCGATCAGAGTTTGTCTGTGCTCTGTTAAATTGTAGATGTCAGGTCCTTGAGTCCTAGGCAGGGTCCTAGCCCAGGACAGAAGGCAGGGGGGAATCCCATATCTGTGGATGCATTGCAGCTAGCAGAAATATTTCGGTGGATCAGAAGCTGAGACAGATGCAGTGCTGTATCACCTTGCACATGCCCCTTCTCTTCTTTGGGTAGGTCTTTTTCCTGTCTTCTTCTTTGCCTCTTTTTATGTTCTGCACTTCAGAGTTACTCAGGGTAAAACTTTCCAGCTATGGGTATTGCTAGCGGAGTGGGATTTTGATATCCCTTAGGTCCCCAGCTACCAAAGAGCAAGGAAAACGTGATAGCAGATGGATGCTTGAGAATGTCTGATTCTCTGGTGCTTCTGCTGCCTGCAGTGGATGCTGGGCACAAACTCCAGAAGGCGATTAAGACGCCAGCTGAAGGGCAGGCTGAAAACTGGAGTTCTTGTTTCTCTGTCTGCCTTTTCAGGGTTGTCTGTCTGGGAGCCTGATTAGGTACTCGCACACCATTCATGGATGCTGTATGTCCTCTTTCTAGCTGTGCTGAAAAAAGGATTTGCTTGTTAGTCATCCATTCAGTTCATTGTATCATCTGATTATTCTTCTGTCCATGTTATAAGAGAGGAGGAGGAGGGGAGGGAGGGGGAATTGCCAACTATAAGTAGTAATTCATTAGATATCAGCCACCAGGAGAACCAGCACTTCCCTTTGCAGGCACTGGTATGTTTCTATTCAAACAGCAACTTTTCCTTTTCATTAGTAGTTACTAATGTGCTGCCTGCTTATTCCTGCCCTATTTAGGTATCATGTCCATAGCAAGCTGGTGAGCTTCATGGCACCTATTGACCACTGTACGATGAATGATGATGCCAGGTGAGTAATAGATTAATTATGTTTCTCAAATGGCTTCATGACAGCGTGATATTGACCTGTTCTTCAGTCTGTCGCCCTCTCCATTTCTTCTTATCAGTTAACCATTTGTCACTGGCATCATAGCCTGGGTGTCTTGGTCACATCTGTCCAGGCAGTCTGGCTGAGCTTTCACTCTGTAATTACTGTGACACCAAACAAGAAATTTTCATAAATCTCGGTGCCTACGTTTTTACTCCTGCTTTAAAATTACTTGGATTTTGAAATCTTTTAGTTTTGTGGAATCATTCCAGAAATAGTCAACCAAGTCATCCAACATCTTTAGGTACAATTGAAAATTACAAAGAATTTGTCTTTAAACAGAAGTGGCAACTGTTTTAAATTCTGTTCAGTACGCGTTTCTTAGTTCGGGTAGCAACTGGAGTAGTTCCCTCAAGATGCAGACGAGACCTAAATGTTGCCTGTGTTTATTGCTATTTAAAGAGTGAAATGTTTTATTAGAAGACTGTAATGTTTTAATTTGCTAATTATTGAAGAAAATACAAGTTAAGTTTTGTACATGGTTTCTAGACAGTTGTTCTATGTATATATGCACATTTCTTATGTATTATTATTATTTTTAACTAAATCTTGACGTGGTGGGCTTTCTGTGGGAGGGAGCTGGCATAATTTTTCCAATGAATGGATGTAGAAGGCTCGAGCAGCACCTTTCCCCTGGGTTGTGGAACACGTTTGTGCTGTGTGAGAGAGAAATGTCATTTGTCACTTTGGGAAATGGAAACCGAATACCTGCTGCTCTTAGACTGTTGCCTTGTGGGATATTTCACAGCCTTTTGGATGAGAACTCCTCAGAAGCCTGGCACTAAGACGTTTTCTTGCATAGTAAGACCTGTGCTATTTTGTCCTGAAGAGTTTAGGATGTTTGTCTTGTATTGCTTACAATACCTACTGCACTGCCCTGCAGGTTGGACAGACATGCAGACCCCTGCTCTGTCCCCAGAATGAGGGAAAGCTCAGCTTGCGTGGAGGGGGGGGGGGAAAAAAAAAAAAAATGATGATACTGATCCTAATAATGCAAGGGTTATCGTAATGTGTTTGCCGTCCCCAGAGGTGACATTGCTTCCTCCTTCGCAGTCTGCTGCACTCACTTGTGTTCCAAAAGTTGCACAGAAAACGCGTTCCGCAAGCCAAAATTCTCCAGCAAGCGCATGCAAATGGAAGCGCATCAAACAGCTGTGCTGCTGGAGTCGTTTGGCTCAATGGGCTTCTTGGGCCTCAGCTACACGTCGTCTGGCTGCCATCTTCATAACCCTGCCTCCCCTTACTTCTCAGCAGGCACTTGCAGCCCGCCCCAAGCCGCTAGGAGTCCGGCTGACCCTCAGAAGCTATTAGAGCTAATGGGCTGCTGTCTGTGTGGTGCTGTGTCGACACAGTTAGCATTGTGGTAGGGGACAGAGTGTTTGACATTTGGTTTTCTGAAAACGTCTCCTGGGGGTTTTCTCCACTTGGAGGGGTTATTACAGCGCTTGCATGTTTTACGGATTCTTTGGTGGCAGCAGCTGCTGCTGCTTATTGTCTGACTGCGGGAACTTATTTCTTACATTAAGTTTATGAGTCACTTTGGAGGCCCGCCACACTTTCTGTTAATGGTATTTTAGTCACTTATCTCTCGATGCTGCTTTAGCCATCTAGAGCGAAGCTGTCTATGGATGTGTTTGCACACCAGCAAATGGGCCTGAGGGCCGTATTGCGCGTGCAGCTGTGTCTCGTTCTGCCAAAATCTTGCTTTCAAGCAAACCTTGGGTAGGACAGGGCTGGGCAGGTTCTGCTCCAGGTTCTGCTCGTGGCCTCGTGGGTCACCTTGAGTGGTTGGCTCGGTGTGCTTCTGTGGCTGTGAACTGGGGGTGCCTGGAGGTCTGCACTGAGGAGGTGTGAAAACCAGTGGTTTGGTAATAGTATTATTATCACTTCCTCTTTAGTAAGCAGAGCAAAGCTTTGGTTTCAGATGAGACAGAGCACCATACCTTTCTAACAGCACACAGCCACACTGGACAAGAAGAATTCAGCATGTGCTTTAAACTGCAGGTGAATTAATAAGGAACCAACGCTGTACACGTGAGAGGAAAGCAGTAAGGATAACACCTTTCCTTTGTGACAGAAGAAGGTAATTTTATTGTTTCCAGCATGAACCACTATATTGAAAATGCAGTTTACACTTGATAGTGATGTGATTGTGCTCTGAGATGTTTTTTTTTTCTGCTCAGGCACTTAAAAGACATGACCCCAAAGTAAATACACATCAGAACAGCAGAGTGCTCTGTGTTGCAGTGTGAGAAATTTAGAAGTATTAGTGAGCTGTATATAAAATGTAGAAACAACTGGCTGAACATTCCTCCTTAAGTTCTACCAGTGGCCACAGTGTCAGGTAGATACCTGGAATGTGCCAGTAAATAAATGTGGATGTGCAGATGCAGATGGGCAGAGGCTGAGTGGCGTTCAGGCTCTGGTTCTCCTTGGGCTGTGCCATGTCCTCACTCCCCAGGTACAACCCCTTCACCACTGGGGCAGAAGCAGAAGGGAGTTGTTTGCATCTCTAGGGCACTGTAGTGCCCAGCCACTTTGTGTATATATACATGGTTAATGCAACCTAGGAATAAATCTGGGGACTGATTCTCCTGTACATTTAAGCCATCTTACGCTACTCTGGCTGTGCAGAGAGACCTTAAAATTATGCCAGGTGATGCTAGCGCTCATGTGAAGGTTCCTGTGCCTTGCTGGTGTGGCTGTGGGGCGGCCGGGACTTCTGGGGGTCTGGCACATCAAGTTTATCGCTGGCTGGGGAAACAAAGAGCAAATGTGTGTGAGGAGAAACATCCTGAGCACTGCATGGGGAAGGGGATGCACGGTCACTCTAGAATTGTTTTACAGCCTGAATTTGGGAAAAGAAACGTACAAGTGTAATACTGCCTTTGTCAACATCACTGCCACGTTCGTTCTTATTCTTGCTGCTGGTTGGAATAATAGCATTCGTGCAGGCAATTAATCTTCCACTTGCCAGTTTTTCATGCACCCTACGCATGGGCATGGCTGTTTAACCTTGTGCTCACATATATTATGTTGTAATGTGTGGGACACTGGTGGCCTCGAGCCCTCCTCTGTTTTAACCCCTCTTTGGTAGTATTTTAAAACATACACTGGAAAGTGATTTTTATGGTTATCTTGGGGTATATGTTTATAGACTTAAATACATTTATAGTACTCTTGGGCCAAGGTTTTCCTAATCGGTCCAAGGTCATTGCTATGTAAATGGACCTGCCCTGTGACAAGGAAGCTGAAGGCAAGAGCTTGAATGTGAGTGCGCTGCGGGGGTGGTTAGCAGGAGGGAAGCAGGCTCAGGCAGGAGCTATCCAGGATTAGGTCAGGGTTGATCTCTGTCAGTTTGTGATTCTACTGGGCTTGAGGGTGGCACCATGTGTGTGCCACCTCTTGGGCTCCCCTTGAAATGGGCTTTTCCTATATTCTCGACCTAGGGTTCTTTGCTAGATCCTGGAGCAACAAGATCAGCCTAGTGTAAGCTTTAATGCAATCATCCTTTGACACCAGCATGTACAACGGAGCTGGCGAGCTGCCCGTCTTCTCTATTTTATACTCCGGGAAAGGTGGCACAGGAAATGACAGACTGAGCCTAGAGATTCCCAGTAAAAGTCTGCAGGTCCATAGCCAAGTGAGCCTGCTTTCATATCTGCAGTACTGGATCCTCCAGCCAGCCTGCTTGTAGCAAGGTCAGCTAAGGTCTGTGTTCCTGGGAAGATGTGAGTGGATTTTGGTGGTGTTATATCTCGCTGTCAGCTTTGATATATAGATCTTCAGATCTCAGCGCTGTACGTGTGTGTGTGGAACAGAGACTAAACGTGGACATTTTTGAAAGAGGTCCAGTATCAAATTACTGCTACGTTTGGGGAACATCCTCATCATTTCACCTCTGGAGGATGGGGAACTTGTGGGAGAGACCTTCTCTAAGGACACAGATGTTTGGTCCACGCGCCTTTATCTCCTGAGACGACTCAGGTTATTCTGACAGGTAAAACAAGATTGTGCAAATATGCAACAGTGATCTAATCAGCTGGAACAACAGCAATATTTTAACTGGCGCTACCTTTTAACAGCATCATTAAGGGCTCTCATTACTCTTTTATTAGAGGCTCACTCTATTTCTTATCAGATTACAGAATGAGCATAACTCATGGCACTGATTTGATCTCTTGTTAAAGAGGATTACAGCTTTGCATTAACTTGGATTGACACGGTTTATAATTTGCTGTTGATACACATGCTGGCGGTGTCGCATGTTTGACCCCCCTCCCCACAGCACCGCTGAGGAAAAGGACACCCATACATCATCATTAAAGATGGCACCGGTGCAGGAATGGGAGGCGAGGGGAGGCCTTCCTGCAGTACATGCAGGACAAAAGAGACGCGTTCTCAGGGCAAGCTGAAATTCAGTCCTGGCTGAAGGTGGGGGGTGAGGTGGCAGCTTTGGGATGGGTCCCTTCCACCTCAGTGAATGCTTCGTCATGACGGTTGAGGCCTTGGCATCAGTGATGAGCGCACTAATCCAGAAGAAGATGGCCGTAGTGGGGCTGCGTCAAACCAGGTGGTGCTTCCCCACACATGAGGCACAGCCGTGTCTCCAGCAGCAGGGGAGCGTTGCTCTGCCCTTCTCAGGCCTCTCAACAGCGCAGCTGTCACCAGGTAGCCAACGGGTCCCTGCTTTTGGGCAGAATCGATCACACACCACAAGAGAACCTCTTTGCCTGGCAGAAGTTACGTGGTCATCGTGTCCCTGCTGGTAGGAGCTGCAGGCCGTGGGGCCTTCAGGCTCTGGCTGCGTGCCCCTGCTTGGTAGGAGAGCACCCGGCCTGCTCTGCTCTTGGCTGCTTTTGGCTGGTGCCTGCTGGGGAGCGCAGCAAAGGCGCAGCTTATCCGGCTGCCAGCGAGCTGTGGATTAGAGCTTTTCCCTCGGATTCAGCCAGGGTGTTGCGTGTGTTCCCAGGCAGCATTCTCACTTTCGGACTCAGTGCAGTTGCTTTGTCGCAGTGTGTCTTACAGCAAGCAGAAGGGGGTATGTGGTAGGAAATCCTGGTATTAAAAGATTAGTTTACTTGTGTGACATAAGATTTTAACGTAAGAGAAATATAATAAAAAAGTTGGTGAGATATCAGCCTTTAACGTAGCTCACTTTGTACTGTGGGTATTAAAACACCACGAGACTAGATTAATGGAGGAATTTGGGTGCTGAGGTTGTCAATCCAGTGCTGTTCATCACGACAGAAGTCCCTGCGAGCAAGCAAAGCACTTCTTTCTGGAGCAACTGCGGCTCCTGTGCTGTGTGGCACAAACACCGTCGACTGCCGATGTGAGAAGAATCCTTCCAGGTTTGTACAGGCACAGCCTGGAAGAATGTTAGTCCAGGTTTGCACCAGCTTTGTTCTGTGAAACAAAGGGAGGAGCTCTGACATCGAGGGCAGTCTCCGGAGCGTGACATTTTGTGTATCATTTGTTTGGCGGATTTTTACCCCATGGCCTTTGACTCAGCCTTAGAAGTCGATGCCGTTAGGTGCCCCCTGTGGCCTTAGACTGCAGTGGTTGGACGGGCTGGTATTTGAGGAAGGAGTTCTTGCTCGTTTTGAGGCTGGCAGTGGTGAAGTGGTGTACGTGACCCCAGCTGGTGCCAATGGGTGGAAATCATTGTGTCCCAGCGTTTGATGTTTGACATCCCCGGTAAGAAGACAGACACCTCTGTTATGGAGATTTCCTTTTTAAAGGGGAAAAAAAATAACCTGTTAAGAGCTGCAGGATGATTTGTCGCCCTTCCTTTGTGAGACAATTTGTCTTCTCCTGCATCAAATCTGTTATAAAACAGTCAAGCTGTGAAAGAGGGAAATCATCCTAGGAATATGGGATGTTAAGGTACACAAAGAATGGTCCCTCCGTGTGGGGTACGCACGGCTGCGCAGGGTGCTTGCACGGGCAGCGTTACGGTGCCTGCTCTGCTCAAATACCCATCTTAAAACAGGGGCTGAGAAGGCAACGTTTTATGAATTTCATGGGGAAATTAAAGCTGCTCGGAAACATGCCAGCAGAGCGTGCTGGAGGCTTCTGAACCTCCCCATGTTTTGCTGCTTCTCCAGCCACTTCTGCGGCCTTTATGCTTTGTGTTGTAAAAGCTCATATGAAACTGTGAGTGCTTCTGGGACTGAAATCAGGATGAGAGGTTCCTTTGCTGCTCGTGCTGATTCTGTCACGTGTGAGGCTGGAGAGGAGGCAAGTGGCCGTGTGCTGGCTTAAAGGGAGGATGGTCAGCACTGGTGACAGATGACCAATGTGAATGCTGGGAGGTTCCATGGGAAGCAGCCCAGCCACCCGCCTGCTGCTTCCTGCTCCCCAGGCTCACAGTGTGTAGAGTTCCTTTGTTTAGGGCAAGAACCTGCTTCCTGAAATATTATAAATCTTGTGCCTGGTCTCATGAGACAAACCAGAGGTCACATGTCACCTCTCGTAATTTAAAGCCGTGGGGCTAAAAGCATTTGCACAGACTTGAAGGACCCAATCCTGACCTGCGTGAGTGAGGGGGAATAGCAGCAGACCTTTCTGAATCTCCTTCAAGCTCTGGGCACGGTGATGAGAGCCGTCTGCTGCGTAATTTATAGCCAGAGTTGTGTGCTCTGGTGTTGGGCAATGGGAAGTGAGAGAGAGAGAGAGAGAGAGAGTGCCATCTCGTGGGGCTGCCATCGCCTTGTGGGACTGTCCTCATGTTGTGGGGCTGCCATCGATGTGGGCCTGATGTCACCTTGTGGGTCTGCTGTTGGCGTGGGACAGTCTTCATGTCATGGGGCTGCCATCAACATGGAGCTATCATCATGTTGTGAAGCTGCCATCAACGTGGGCCTGCTGTCATCATTCATGTGGGCCTGCCATCAATGTGGGCCTGCTGTCGTCATGTGGGCCTGCCATCAACATGGGTTTGTCGTCGTCTTCCGGGCCTGCCACCATCCTGTGGGCCTGCTGTCTTCTTCTGGGCCTGCCATCCCGCTGCCTTGCAGTCCCATGTAGCCCCACAGCACTGCAAGCACACAGCTGTGCTTTGCACCACGTTTGAGGCCCCTGGCTTTCAAAGACCTGGGCATTTGAATTCTGCTCTGATGATGGCTGCTGCTCGTTCTGCTCCGCATCATCACGGATTTGTTGCTGCGGAAATGTCAGAGAGCGAAACGCATGTTAGGTGTGTGAAAGCAGAGCCAAATCCCGTGCGTCCTGTGCTGATTTTGGGTAATGCTTTGGACCAGAAATTGAGGAAGAAAGGGCTCCAGCTGATTTTACCTTCCTGGTTTCCTGCTGTGCTTGCTCAGCACCCAGTAATCTGAATTTCCTACTGGTGGATGAAAGATTTCTTAGGCTATGGATGGAAAACTTCCCAAGCAAATGATGGGCAGCATTCTGCGTTCATCAGGTGTGTGCTTTTCATCCTCTGTTTCTTCAGGGGTGTTCATGCTGTATCTTCCACTGGTTTTTGTGAATTAAAAATGCATTGTTCCCAGTGGAGGATGTCACTGGCAATGGGGTAGTTGTAGTTATTTCAGTAGTGCTTGGGGCATCTTCTAAATTATCTTCTTTTCATCCTGGAAGAGGAGAAGGAGGAAAAGGTACATGGGAAAAGGCGAAGAAATTTGTTGGAGGGTATTTTTATAGAAGCAGCACAGCAGTGACTCACGTGGCGGTGCTGTATTAATAGCACTCTGAAAAAAAAGAAAAAAAAAACACCAGAAACGGAATTTTTCCCCTTAATTTTGTTCTTCTACCAGCATGCGGAACTATATATATATATATATATTTTTTTTTAGAAAAGGAAATGGCATGAATGTAATTATACATAGTACAGCGTTAGCTGCTCTCCTCTCCCATGCGTGGGGATGTCTTTGTTTTCCCCTTCCTATGCCTGATGGGGCTGGGGCTGCGTTGTGCCCCCGCAGTGCCACGGCCTTTGGGGGAGCTCGGGAGGGATGCCCAAATCATTAAGGCACCGTACTCACACACATGTTTTATGGCAAATGGCTGCGTGGTTCGTGATCATTTTTTTTTTCCAGAAACAGGTTTTATGATAATATAGTAAAAATATTAAATTAGAAAATGCCTCACTAAGGGTGATAAAACCTTACTACAGTGGAAATAGGTAATTATCCCCTCTACAGCCTAAATGACAGTTTAAAAGAAATAAAAATGTTAGTGCTCATTACTTGCTTTTGTAGGTTGCAATAAAGGGTAAGTTAAATTTTAATTCAAGGAAGACCCCTGTATCGACCTGCTTCCTCCGCACTCTACCTGAGGTGTAAGTGCTGTTAATTACTCTGCATAGGTTATTCCTCAGCACATCGTTAGCGCTGCTGCCCCTTTGTGCTAAAGTCACCTTCCCTGCGTCCAAAGGCAGCAGCCTTGTGCTGGGCTGGGTTGTCTCAAGTCAGTGGCTCAAGTCTGATGGTTAATGTACATGGGTGGAGGAGAGAAATTTGATGTTTTTTAACCAAAATCCAGGTTCATTACGCATAGCCTTAAGGGGGCTGAAAGTATTAAAATCCACACTTACCCTGGTGAATTGAAACAGAGACAAGGTTAAACCTGGAGGATTGATGAGTTTTACTCTCTGCATGGTTAAATCCTGCTGAGGGGAGATGCTGTGGGAGAAGGGCAGCCTGGATGGTGGGAGGAGGGGGGAAAGGAAGAAGGTTGGGTTGTTAGGATTTTTCTAGCAGGGTAAAATGCTCGTTCTGTTTCAGATTGGAGAGGTTCTCTGATTTTTGCATTGCTGCTGGGGTGTCTGCCTGTGCTGTGTGGTTACCTGGACCGTCCCACGTGGCTTTAGCGTTGTGCCAGGAGGAGAGGGGCCGTGCAGCGAGCAGTGGGGGCACGGGGCTGGCACGGCCGTGCTGCCTGCACCATGTGCCTGTGAGCAGCACTGTGAGCAGTGGGGCTGGGCGCTGCCTCCTGAGCACCAGCTGTGCCTCAAGAGAGTAGGGAATGAGTGGAGGCCGCGTTGTCCCTTAGCAAAGCATTGAGGGAAGGAGGTTGTGTGTGTGAGCTGTGTTGTTTAATAGCTGAGAACCGTGGTGTCCAGCTCCTGTCTTTGCTGCCTGTGCCTGGTGTGTGTATTAAAACAAAGAAGCTGCAGGAGCAGTGCACAGCGGCTGCCCGGGGCCTCCCCAATGGCAGTGTGGGTAGAATGCTGCTCGGCGCAGCGACGGCTCAGAGCCACGAGGACGGGGAGCTGCAGCTATAGGACTGCACAGCATCACTCCATGTTCTCCTTCCCATCCCGTGGCTCAGCCTTTATGTGACAATGTTGTCTTCTGTCTGTGGTGCTGCTCGCTATTTGCTGTCTGATTTCCCACTTGAAACAGCGACAGGCAAGTTTCTCTGGAAGAGAAATAGTCACTGCTGGACCTGGAGGCCTGTGCTTTGGGCGCTCTGGGTGCTGCTGCCCTGCTCTCTGTAGCTCATCGCGGCCTTCCAAGCACCCATTCTGCTTTCTAGAAGTGCACCCTTGCTTTAAGGCAGGATCTCCTTCAGGCCCAGGCTGAGCTCTGCACACAGAGCATGATGCCAACCGTTTCCCCTCGTGTTCATTAGCAGAGGGTACAGCAGCCGACTGATTCATCACTTTCTGCCCTGAAATTAAGAGATGCGGCCCAGGGAATTAGGAAGGGCTCTGTCCTGGCGGTGTGCGTGCGGCCGTGCCACTCCTGTGCCATCACTGAGCTTCATCTGTGAAGCTGCCCTGGTTCGTAGTGGAGCAGTGCAGAGATCTCCTTGCCCGTCCCAGAGCCGAACACAACCGGCCTGTTTTCTTATGAAGGGAAACATGCTGCTGTGCTCTGAACTGCTGCACCTGCGGTATTAATGGAATATTGTTGCTGGGCCATTTTCACTGTTTTTCGAGTACTGTCAAGTCCAAGAAAATGTATGAGAGCTGAATTATAGCCCGTCAGCTGTCTGACTGAATCCTCCTTATGGCTCTGCAGTCTCAAACATCCCATTCAAATACTCACCTTGTTTTCTTACTATCTGTAAAGGGCAAACTTACAGAAAACCTCATTCTCTGGAGATACCGGATCCAGCCACGCTGAATTATTTGCATATTTCTGTAGTGGGTGCGATGGGTCTTATGCAAGTTCTCCCCTTTCCTTGTGTCTATTAATGAAGATTGCTGAATGCATTGCTAATTATATCCGGGCTTTCATTGCAGGCAGTGGCTGTGCTCCGGCCTGGCCCTGCCGCCCGCCCCGCGGAATAACATCTCACTCTGCCTCCTCTCTGCAGGACGGAGCTTTATCGTTCGCTCTTTGGAAAAATGACGCGGCCTGAAGACCCGGAGCGCGGTTAGCATCCACCTGCAGGCTCCACACCACGCTGCTTCCTGAATTCCTGACCTTGGGTTTGCAGCCTGTTCTGCACAGGCCAGCCATGGTGCTGGGGGGGGGGGGGGGGGGGACGCGTGTCACTGTGCTCCCATTTGAACCCCCAGAGATTTTTATTTTGGAGATTGGTGGGATTTTTATTTTACTGTATTATTCCGAAGCACGCTGCTCTGTTCGTTGGCTGCGGATCTGGAATGCGTGACTTTATGTTCCCTGAGTCAAGAGGATTTAAATGTCATTTACATAATTAACGTGGCCTTAAAACAGAGAAAAGGTGCTCTCCCTTGCAGCAGCCCCAGCTCGCATTCCAGTTTCTGAACCTCACTGCAGCCGTGGACATTGGCCAACTTGAGATGGGCACAACACGGGGACACATCTGGGGCTACTTCTGCAATTAGAGCACATCGGTGAATTTTTCAGTCCTGCATTGATCCTGTACGCTTAATTATTTCTGCTGATCCTGACTGTGAGCCCTCCTGTCTTTACTGTCACCGCGACCCACTTCTGAAGGATGCCAGCACTAATGCAGAGCTGGCCAGAGGGGATCGCTCGGGGTTTGTGGGGTTTCTGTAGCCAAAGGCCACAGGCTGGGAATGAAATCCCCATGAGGAGAGTTCAGTTGCCTGCTGTGATCAATCTCACACGGAGGTTATCTTGCGTAAATAATACGTGCATATATATGTATAATGAGATGGCCATTGCTTGTGACCACATGAACTGCACTGTCTTTGTTTTGTGTTTTGTGGGATTTAATTAAAACGCTCTGTAAATGGATTGTCCAGGTTTGATCGGTGCAGAAATGGCACCAGCAGCTATGGCTTCTCTTGGGCCCACCAGCAAAACGTTACTAAACCGGAGGCTGTGGTGTCACTTTGCACGGAGCTGCCCAAGCACCAGCAGAGTGTGCACAGAGCAGCTGGAACTTTGCAGCAGGATGGTGGTTGGTGCTGGTAATGATGGAGGTGTGGGACACAGCTGTGCAGAGCAGGGACAGGGCTGGGGCTGGGGCTGTGCAGCTGGAGCTCGTCCCCTGGGTGCAGGTGGCCCTGGCACTCACCCGCACTCCTTCAGATTTGGAGTAAGTTCAGAGCTTCACAGCACATCTAAATGTGAGGGCTGACTGTAAGTCTGAAGCATAACTAGATTACAACTAGTTATAAGCGGGCAGATACTGCTGCAGTTAAATCAGCTGATGCTTTTGTCCATTTAATCTCTGAATTTCCTTTCCTTACGCAGCAGACTTGACGCGTGGCTCCACGAAGCGCTGCTGGCACCGCTGGTTCCTCAGGGCTGTGCGTGGCTCTGCGGGCAGGACACGGTGCTCAGCCCTGCAGGGGACGGTCAGGTTTGTCGCAGCGCTGGGGTGGGTGCTGGAGTGGGGTTGCTGTCTGCAGGGCCTGGTGGCTCAGCACGGGCACAGGGCAGCAGAGACTTCGTAGCTCCACCGCGTCCCCAGAGCTGTCTGCAGATCTGATATTAATTAATCCTTTTTGCACCTCTTCGTTACAGCTTTAAATCTCCTTTCTAGCTACCTGCTTTCAGTAAATGGCTTCCTGGCACATCACACCATGCACTTGAGCAGTCTGCCATGGCACAGGAGAGCTTGCACCCAGGTCTGGAAGCAGGAACGTGTGGGTGCTGCTGTGCCTCGTCCCGCCGGCAGCAGCCTGGGAGCAGTCTGTGCAGCACGATGCTGGGCGAGTTACCAGGTACAGAGGAATCTCCTTTGGGGGGGGAAGGCCTTAATCTTAATTTACTCGAGGTTCTGTGACATTTGTGTGCTTTTTTTGTTGTTTTTTCTTCTAAAGAAGCGGGGAAGGAAAACTATAATATATTCTGCAGCTAAGCCACCCGTCCCTCTATCTCGCTGCTCTCTGGTCAGGCTTTGCCCCTGGCCTGTGCCCACAGGCTGCCTTCTGCTGCCCTTCCCATCTCTGGGTGCTGCTGCCATGCTGCTCCCTCAGGTGCTGGCCGGGCCCCCACAGGGGTGTGAGCAAGGCCGTGAAGCCCAGAGCCATCAGGCTGCTGCAGAGCCTGAGGGCCACAGCCATGGGCCCCCCATCCCCTGTGTCCTCTGAGTGCAAATCTGGAAGCGTCCCCATGAACTCCATTGTGCCAGTTCCTGGCAATGGGCGCAAGCAGCGCTGCTGCAGCCCCCCAGCACCGGCACAACCCACGCTCCAAGCTGAGCAGTTCCCCCTCCGTTAGCAGTACCTGAGCGGCAGCAGAGCCGTGTGGTCGTCTAACATCATTAAAATCTCATGGTTTAATAACCGCAATTCTGAAAGGCATCAAGGGGAGTAAATTAGCTGCTTCCAAACTTTGTGTCGGTGGAATGGCTTCACGCTGCTCGCACTGTCAGAGCGAGCATTAAGGATGGTTAGCAGGAAGCACCGTGCCCCTGCCCTGTTGGGGTCTGCGGTGCTGGCAGGTGGGCTGCCCGCTCTGCGCCTGCTGCTCTGACTCCTGTGTCCTTTAACACTGCAGCACCAAGGCTCTGGGTTGGTTTTTTTCCTTACATTTTGAGAGCTGGATGTAGTGTTAAAAGGGTAATGTGGAACACTTTAAATGTGACAACTTCTCGGTCGTATTGTTTGAAGAGATAAGAGTCAAAGCCCTGCTAAGCACGCTTTTGAATTCACTTATCAGTGTTTAAGCAGGCTGCTCTGCCTGCAGCCCCCTCCACCTGCACAGCTCCTGGCCTGGCCCTGCCAGCTGCTGCCCTTGCTGGGGAGGTCAGTGCTCATCGCTGGCCCTGGCGCTGGCTGTGTCCCCGTGCCCTGGTGGAGGTGGACGCCTGGGCCAGGCGCAGGCAGCAGCTGTGGGTGGTGCTGCTTGGGGAGGGCACAGGTACCTGGCGTGATCGCCGCTAAGTTTTCCTAATGCTGCCGATAATGACCAGTGAGGTTTATTTTATTTTCCCGGTGGAATATTAATTCTTTATTCATTCATGATACGGCTGCTAATGAGTGCCCGCATGCCTGGCCCGGGTCCCTCTGCAAAGCATTGCGCTGCTGCCAGGTGAGCTGGGGGATGCTGTGTGAGTGGGGGGGAGGCACGGAGGGCTCCTCGTAATCTTTCCCCCCCCCCCCCAGCCCCACAATACCAAAGAATTTCAACTTTCAGACAAACAACTTCATTTACAAGTGTGTCTCTAATTAGCTGCAGAATTAGTAAAGCAGAGTTTTCCCCCCATAGATCGGCCAAACCCCTGAGGGAGGCTGTGGAATAGAGAGAATCGCATTTCCAATTATTTTGTTGAATTGCTAATTTAGTTATTGTGCCTGGCGTAATTGTGATGGGTATTGGGTGTGCAATTCAATTTGTTTTAAATATTTGTGGGAAGGCTGATCAGTAATGGAGCTGACCTATTTCATGGCCCAAATTGAGAGAAGAGACTAAAACAAAAAACAGCTACAAAGCCGCAGTTTGTCTCAGTTTTTATTTTGATGTCTCTCATCCCTCTTAAGACTGTTGATGCAACAAAAGGTTTACATTAAAAGATGATGGCACTTTGATCTTGGGCTTTTGAGAGCTTACAGCTTTGGTACTTCTTTTCTTGGCATTTTAATATGTAGATATTTTAGGCTAAAGAGTTTTAAATGCATTTCTGGAGTTCAATACCCCCCCCCACCCCCCCCAGTTGTATTATGTTTGTTAAGGTGATTTGTGCTTTCACCCATCAGGATTCTGGTTTGAGAAATGCACAAAATAACGGCTGGGGTTTTCTTGGCTCACGTTGTCCAGTTCAACACATCACACTTCCATGGTAACCTTTAATCTGGGGAACCTGGGACAGGTGCGGGGAGGAAGGTGAGCGGGGAATGTGTACAGCTGAGCTCCTGCCAGGTCCTGCCCAGGTCCTGGCTGCTGTGCTGCCTCATGGTGGAGGTTAGCAGGGCCCTGCCAGCATGTTCTGAGCACTGCTTGAGCCACTTCCCCTGCGTGCTGCAGTCACTCAAGTGTTAAAGAAGAAATCTGGAGCAGGGATGGCGCTCTGAGAAAGGGTGAGTGTGTGGGGCGAGCTGTCACAGCACGGGTGTTTGATTTCCCACCCCTGCAGAGGGGGGAGGAAGGGCAGAACAGGGCAGCCATGGGGTGGCCCAGCTGGGGCCTCCTGCCAGGTGCAGACATGGTGAGGTGCAGCCCATGCATGGGGTGCTGCAGAATCCCTGCTCTGCCCTTCTGGGGCAAAGCGAAGTGCCCCGAGGGTGGTGCTCAGGACAAGGGGTGACAAACTTTCACACCAGGCAACAGAGAGAGATGTCATTCATTCTTTTAATAAAAAGAAACTGAGGTAAGTGAAATACTTCAGCACCAGCAAGAACTGTGCGTACTGAGGGGGGGGGTCCCGCAGCGCCTGCCCCCTCCCAGCCCAGCCCCCACTGCGCTGCTGGGCCTCCACTGGGCTCCAGCGTTCACCAACTGCTGCTGGCTGGGAGCCACTTGGCCCCCAAATGAAGTGGTGCCTGAGCCCCTGTCCCAACACTGAGCAGGAGGGGTCTGCTCGTGCCCAGCAGGCAGCAGAGTTTGGCAGCTGCAGCTCCCCCCAGGCACAAAGCAGAGCTGGGTGGGCACCAGGGCATCTCCCATTAACACCTGCAGAAATTGTAACAGACCCACGTGTGACACCTCCAAGGAGCAGCCCTGCCTGGCTGAGACATTCTCTGTCCTGGTGTCTGGCTGCAGCCC